>NC_090269.1:260965461-261150461 GCF_040414725.1 Anabrus simplex
GGTCCTTTATTGGACATTATAAATTTTTCATCTAACTCATTCCTGGTTGCCAGCGTTTCGCCCCAGTGTGCTAAGTCAACATCTTTATCTTAAGTGGTATGTTCCGAGCTGACATTGGAGAGATGGCGTGGAATGACATCAGTAAACAAATAAGTTTGAGTGGTTTCTTTAAAAGTAGGAAAGATCACAATATGAAGATAAAGCTGAAATTCAAGAGGACGAATTGGGGCAAATATTCATTTACAGGCAGGGAAGTTAGGGATTGGACTAACTTACCAAGGACCGAGCTCGATAGCTGCAGTCGCTTAAGTGCGGCCAATATCCAGTATTCGGGAGATAGTAGGTTCGAAGCCCACTGTCGACAACCCTGAAAATGGTTTTCCGTGGTTTCCCATTTTCACACCAGGCAAATGTTGGGGCTGTACCTTAATTAAGGCCACAGCTGCTTCCTTCCCACTCCTAGGAATATTTTGAAAATCTTGTCAGGGTTAAAAAAGGGAAATTTTTCTGATGAAGTTATGAACGATGTAATTCTTTAGGAAGAGGAGAATGATGGCAGTGAAAACATATTTGAGGTATTGGAGGGGGTAGTAAACGCATTACAGTGTCATAAAGTAGCAGGCATAGACTAAATTCGATCTGAATGGATGGAATTTCGTAAGATATATATATATAATTAGAGTCACGGTGTTGTAAATGTATTAGAGGATTGTAAGGGCATTTAGATCATTCAGAGAGGCTTCTAGGCTGAATACTGATAGGCATAACTGTTGTATGTATGTATGTATGTATGTATGAATTTTTCAGCTGTACTTCTTTAATCAGAAGTTAATGTAGATACACTTGTTTTTAGTACACATAACATTTTGTAAAACGTCCAGCTCCTTGGCTGGACAGTCAGGGTCATGGCTTTTGCTTCAGAGGGTCCCGTGTTTGATTCCCAGCTGGGTTGATGATTTTAGCCATATCTGGTTAATTTCTTTGACTCAGGAGCTGAGTGTTTGTTTCTCTCAACAAACGCCTCTGTATATACATACGCACAGCATAGCACACCACAGAACCAACCCCTAGGATCTTCATCTCCCCTCTGAAAGGAATTTCTAGACTTATAATGTTACAAACGTTTGACAGCTAGGTGTCGACTTTTGCCCTATATAGCCCTATTAGCAAAAAACGCATTTGTTGTCTAATTTGTCTGTTTTACTGTTTTTACAACCAAATCCATTGTAATTGTAACATAAGTATGGCCTCTCCCTAGTGGTAGGCAACACTTTTAATCCCTAATGGCAGTGTAGTCTCTCAGAGACAGGCAGAACTTTATGAAATATACTTAATTTTGTACTCGGTTAATACGGGGTAGATGTCACTATGATTTTGAGTGCCTCTTAGGGGCTTGGAATGTAGGAGCATTAGTAGAGTATTGTATCTATTTGTGGGTTGGCACTTGTAAACTTAAGTCATCTGTTTCAAATTTGCAACTGTTGTCAGTTCTATTCAAACTAGCTATTCTGTGCCCAGCTCGCCCTTATAAATACTTTTAAATTTGGACCTTGTATATCTATCTGGATCCTGAATTATATGGTGATTAAGTGAGGTTTTCCTCCTAGGAGACTGTGGATGGTCTGGGGCAGCATGTAAGATAGGTGGTTATATTTTGATTGAACTTGTAAACTTATTTACGTGTGGCGACGGGAAGATACCAGTGTTCCCCTCTAGTATGTAACAGTGAAGATGTGCAGCGTTTACCTTAGTTTTAATGTAGGGCTTCCTAATATTCTATTGGGTTGTAATATGTAGCTGTCTACAGATGGAGTGTAATCCCCCTGGTGGGTATCTTGTAATTTCATAGGGACATACGAGTGTGGACCCTCGTTTCCCTTGTTCACTTTGTTTTTGGTGACTTTTTAAGTTTATCTAATTTCTAAATTTTTCTATCTTGCATTTCAGTCGTTAACATTCTTATACAGAAATCCTCCCATTTGTAAGTCTCTAATCTGATTAAGATTTGCTAGGACGACTTCAATAGGAATGCTTTATTCAGCCATATCAAAATCAGATAGCCAGTCATGTATTTATCACCTGTTTTGGGGTGTCAAAGTTTGCTCATTTAAGCACCACAGACAGAGTGAGCAGCGGGAAGCAGGTAGAGGTGGGGCAGCCGGCCATTTCATGTGTCACGCTCTCACATATATTACATATTACACATATTACTTCCCCATTTCTACTTGCTTCCCGCTGCTCACTCCTGTCTACGCGGTGCTTAAATGAGCAAACTTTGACACCCCAAAACAAGAGCTAAATATACAAACTGGACATCTAATTTTCTTATGGCTGAATAAAGCATTCGTACTGAAGTCGTATCAAATCTCAATCAGATCAGAGTCTTACATTTGGAAGGGTTTCCTTTTGTAGTCATCAACGTAGTATGGCTTTTCCTCTGTGTCACGGGCCTTTTGCCCCATTAATCAATCACTGCTGATCTGCATTTAGGGCAGTCGCTCAGGTGGTAGATTCCCTATCTGTTGTTTTCCTAGCCTTTTCTTAAATGATTTCAAAAATATTGGAAATTTACTGAACATCTCCCTTGGTAAATTATTCCAATCCATAACTCCCCTTCCTAAATGGATATCTGCCCTAATTTGTCCTCTTGAATTCCAACTTTTATCTTCATATTGTGATCTCTACTTTTAAAGACATCACTCAAACTTATTCGTCTACTGATGTCATTCCACGCCGTTTCTCCTCTGACAGCTCGGAACATACCACTTATAAAGAAACTGTAATTGAAAACAATAAGTTAAACCACCTCTCCAATATTTATTAATCCTTATATTTAGGGTACAATCATTACAACTGGTGTTATAAGTTGGGACATGTTTCGCTTAACTGTTGTAAGCATCTTCACCCACAGTAAACTTAACCTAAAGTTACCGGGCGAGCTGGCCGTGCGTTTAGGGGCGTGCGGCTGTGAGCTTACATCTGGGAGATAGTGGGTTCGAACCCCACTGTCGGCAGCCCTGAAGATGGTTTTCCGTGGTTTCCCATTTTCACACCAGGCTGTACCTTAATTAAGGCCACGGCCGCTTCTTTCCCATTCCTAGGCCTTTCATATCCCATCGTTCTAATGTTCGCATTAGTGAAGATCAATAACCATAAAACTAGTGTGTAAGCTTATAAGAATTTCATATAATTAAGATAATGAACTAAAAACACTATATCCATATTGACAGAGGTTAAAATACATCAAATTATATGAGCAATAATAAAGTAAATAAAAAAACGTATGAGATTTTACATTACTATCAGTCAATCACTAAAATGCTTTTTTTACAATACTATTAATTTTTTTTATTTTCGTTGAATGAAATCTAAGGTAAATTAGAATAGTCACTAGTTAAATCTCATTCTGTTGCATAGAAATGAGTCGGGTACAAAAAAAAAATCACTTAATAGTAGGTTGATTAATGGAGTAGTTCAAATCACAGAATTGAACCACGTCTGAAACTGCATAAGTATGTAGAGGCAAATGTCCATATTTCCTTTAATAAAAGGTTAAAGCCAAAAACAGGTGTCCTCGAGTTTCTACTGGGATTTCAACAAAGACTTAGATGGAGAATGAACCACAGTGAGCGTGTATTGGTCTGAAAATATAAAAGAGAAAAGATGTGAGTCAGTTTCTAGAAAAATAGAGTACCCAATAAAGTGAGAGTCTAAGACCGCTTACCCCTTATGTTGGTAGAGAGACGACTAGTCACCTTGGCTGCTCGAGGTGGTCTGGTAATAGTCTGTCCGCTGCTATTACAAGATATTAGAATCATTTCGTATTGACGGGTTTCACTTTACAAAGGTGAAAAACGAGAATATCCTCCTAATTCAATACATTATATATTCCGTCATTAGATGGAGTAAACAAATTCAAACATGTTTCGGCTCATTTGAGCCATCTTCAGTGAAAAATGAGAAGGGGGGGGGGGATTGTTGAAATAATTTACATGATATAAGTTTTAAAATGCCAAAAAACATAATGAAGGAGCAAATGTAAAAACAAACAAAAGAGAGCCTAGACGGAAAGAAGATTAGCACAAATATACAATATTTACATCAATATGCGGAGCAAAAAACAACTCACTGCGACAAAATTCAGTGAAACAGGTGTTAATTTAAAATAATTATTGAAACTAAAACTGTGCTAACCTAAGAAACAAAGGAATGAAAAACAAATGATGGAGATGGAAATTAACAATAGTAGCACATGGTGAGGTTGTGGACCTCATAGTTTACAAAATATTGGTTTTGTAACAATAACAAAACAGGTTGAAATCACTGTTGAAAATCATCCTTGTAGAAACCCATCACATCAAATTGGACAGGAGGGGAGCAGGAGCAAACATTTTTGAGAAACCAAGCCTGATATAACGGGCAGGCAAAAAGCCTGTGACAAGGAAAAAACACCAATGAAATTTAAAGCTTTAGAAACAGCAGCATTCTCAATATCTTCTCAATCTAGCGGTCCCTTTCTTGATTATTGTTTCATAATGTTGGCTGGTGTTTTGCCTTATTATAAAAGGTTGGAAGGGCCGCGACATAAAACTGAGAAGCTGTGTTAGGTAGAATACAACCTGCTAAACACCGTAAGTTCAAGCTTTCTTCACACCCATTCTGCACTTTTTACTTATCACCCCACGTTTCGTACACAACCTCATTTTTTTCCATTACAGATGAGAACTTCATTGACAGTTTCCACTGGATCACTTACAGTTTACCATGCATCTGTCTTCTACCTAACACAGCTTCTCAGTTTTATGTCACAGCCCTTCCGACCCTTTATAATAAGGCAAAACACCAACCAACATTATGAAACAATAATCAAGAAAGGGATCGTTAGATTGAGAATTTTTCCTTGCCACAGGCTTTTTGCCTGCACGTTATATCAGGCTTTGTTTTAACTTATATTATGTAAATTATTTCAACATCCCCCCCCCCCCCCATTTTTCACTGAAGATGGCTCAAACGAGCCGAAACATGTTTGAATTTGTTTACTCCATCTAATGACGGAATATATAATGTATTGAAGGAGGATACTCTCATTTTTCACCTTTGTAAAATGTCCGCTGCTACGTATGTTGTAGGGGTGTGCTTGCATGGGCGGTGAGCAAGCCGGGAGGAGAAACTCTTCTCTCTCTCACAAAAAAAAAAGCACCTACATTCTTGAAGGACAGACAAGTACAGAGTTATCAGATTCGCTTCATTCCACCAAGTGTTTTTCTTATGGGTGAGCTTCCTGCTTGTTCGCCATGCACAGAAAGTGGATGGCGTAGTATTCCATCACATGTTTACCTTAACCACGGTCTTTGTTTTATGCGAGCGTGCATACCTGCTAGCTGACCTTGCAAACGAGTCTAATGTTGCAGTCTCATTTCAGTTGCATTTCCCTTGTGTGTGCTTATGTGCTTGTTGTTCCTCTTTCTTTTCTTAATTCTGTGATAACGAGTATTATGGTTCATGTATTGTAGTGCCACAACATATCATTATATATGATTCATACATGTTAATTCAGTGAGCTCATGAAGTTCAAAAACAGTTTCAGGAGAGATCCTGTGGTGTTGTTCCAAGTCGTCACTTCATTGTCTTGCACAACAAGTAGGAATTTCATTTGGGTTTTTGCAAAAGATTACTAAATTATTGTACTTAAGCTGTGTACATAGGTGGAAATTTTGTGAGTGGAGTCTGAAAAATGTACACAGTGGACAAATAGATGAACATTTAATGTTCCTAGATGAGGCCTGGTTTTACCTCCATGGTTGTGTGTGCACACATAAGTCATTAGTGGAATGCTGTTAAACGTGACGTGAAGTGCCCCTCCGTGATACAAAATTTGGTGTATGATATGCCATCAGTGGTGGAAGAATTATAGGATCTTTTTTTTTTTGAGAATATGGTTGATTCTGTTACGTATTTGAGCAACATTTTCTTCGTTTTCAGGTAATTAACGACAGGGAGCATGATTTTGCAATTTTTTCAGCAGGACTCTGCCACTGCTCACACACTGAATAATTCTGTGAGAGAATTCATCAGAATAGGTTATTTGTAGGCATTTAAAATCAGTTTCCTGATTTATCCACCTGTGATTTTTACCTCTGCAGTAAATTTTTAAAAAATGCTCTGTTCAGGATGAACCTGCACACCATACAAGAAATGAAACATGATATTCATAAGGAAATTGCTGGGACTCTCGAATGTGAATTACAGCAAGTGATAAATAATTTCCTAACAGTGTGCTGAGAATGTGTGGAGAATGAAAGTGGGCAGTTTCAACACCACCTTTCATAATTTGGTAAATAATGCGCTTAAAATTGTTTGGGTTACTGTTTATGAGTTACCTTCCTGCTACTGATCTCGTCCTGCAAGCGGCAAGCAAGCACACACTTGCCCATAGTAAAAATACTGCGCACTGGAGTAGAGCATATCTGATCACCCTACATCTCTCTCATTCACAAAATGTTCTTATATTCTCAGTAAACAGTCACAGTTCAGATCGCATACAGTATAAAATCACATCATACAAAATCACTTTTCTAACTACATAGTTGGTTATGGACACAAAATAGCTACTGTTTTTGTCCGGAGATCATGTGATGAGGGTAGCGCTGCAGGAAACAGTTGGAAGAACTCCAGTGAGGTATTTCATTTACCATTATAGGACAGTAGTGTAGTCAGTTTAAGCTGGCCCTAAGGTATGTTCTATTTTATTGTATGTAGCAGAACATTATCCTCCCCATTTTTTCTCTCTCCTGAATGTGGTTTGTAATAGTAGCCAACATTGTTATAAGAACTTTTCAGCTCGTTTGGATTCAGTAACATTGGCTACCTTAATATAGATACTATATATACTGTCTAAATTTTTAGACTTCTTTCAAAAGTAGATAGCATTTGTAATATAATTACACCTAACTTCTACCTCCCTTTATTTTAAAATAAATTATCATTAGCTCTTGCAGAATTTGAATTGTTCTTTTCAAACCACCCTAAGAAACTGTTCTTTTTATTTATTTACTGTCCGGCTCCATGGCTAAATGGATAGCCTGCTGGCCTTTGGTCACAGGGGTCCCAGGTTCGACGATTCTCGTCAGGGTCGGGAATTTTAACCAACATTGGTTAATTTTGCTGACACGGGCTGGGTGTATGTGTCGTCTTCATCATTTCATCTTCATCACGACGCACAGGTCGCCTACGGGTGTCAAATCAAAAGACCTGCACCTATTTATCCGAACATCTCCTCGGGCACTCCCGGCACTAAAAGCCATACGCTATTTCATTTCATTTATTTACTTTCTGAAAGTTCACCATCATCAGAGCTTGCTTCTTAATCTGATAGGTAATTTTTCTTATACATATTAATTAGGTTTAAAGAATTTGACTAACAACAGCTTAAATGTTATCAGTGGTATCATAACTGGTGAGTATGACGAGTCTTCCAAGTGCTTCAGTGGTGTTATCATTTATGGTTTCCTAGATCATTAGTATCATAATTTTTTATTAAGAATCTTTACCTCAGTAGTCATCTATAAATATTTCTCTGAAAATTTTATAAACATATTCTTAAAAGTAGTAACTACAATGTATCTATTTTTGTCTTTCAAAATAGAACACAAAAGGAAATAAATAATCAGATATACATAATGGCAGTATTACATTGAATGTTCGTGAAGATCGTAAAAAAAAATCAGTAAAATAAATTGGATTACCGGTACTTATTTTTATAATGAAATTGGACTGTTATTGTAACAGTTCTGTAGTCTCCAGAACAGTGTACGTAATTGGTTTGACTCCTTTTGTAATAATATGCTTGCAAAATACATGATATTTAGGTACTGGAGCTTTCTCCGTAAATTTGTAATATTGTTTGAATTATGTAATTGTAACTGTAATTCATAATTGTAACCGTAATTCATAACTGTAACTGTAATTTTATCCTGCTCCAGGAAACTTTATATGACTTTTTTACCTTGTAGTGCATTTATTGTCAAGAGAAAGAAAATGATTTTAGTTGTAACATCCACTGAGACAACCAGTTATCACTCCACTATTTCAGTGTCTAGTGTGTACTCTTGGTGAACAAACTACATAATAATCTAGTTTGTAGTAAGGTGATTAGCAGCTGTGTGGCTTCCTTAACACCTTGATCCAAGACATTTACGAGTGTATTGATCATGTAAACTGCATTTTAGCACATTCACATTGAGAACAGATAGCAGTGGTGTTCATATGCCATAAAATGTGATCCATAATATTAGGTAATGGTACCTGTTATTTATTGTTATGGTTTTGTTCTTGGAGACTATGTAATATTTGCCATTGTAGAATAGATGAAGATACAATTTTTTTGTTAATCTAATATTAAAGTAATATTGCATAAAACCCTGACTGATTTATGTACTAAAAATACAGTATATCTGTCATAAGGATCATGCAAGAACCTCTGTACAGAGTGTAACAATCAGATAGGGCCAAATTTTCAGCACAAGATTGTCGCATGTAGAACAAGAAAATATGTTACATGGACATGATCCGGAAATGCTTTATTTCCATGTTAAATTTTCTACAACCCTACACAGTACATTAATCATGGGGAACACACAGGAACAGAACCTATAGGCATACCACAAGAAACTCTTTCTTACATTAAATACCTATTCAAAATGCCTCTATGCATCCCAAGATTCAATGCGATGGCAGGGTGATGCATGTATCAATACTGACAGAGAGCATTTTGAACATTTCATGTAAGAAAGAGTTTCATGTGACATGCTGGTACATTCTGTTCCTGTGTATTTCCTGTGATTAATATGCTATATAGAGGTGTAGAAAATCTAACATGGAAATAAAGCATTTCCATACCCATGTCCACATAACTTATTTTCTTCTTCTATGTGTGAGGAATGTGTCCTGAAAGTTTGGCCTACCTTATTGTTACACCCTGTATGCAATATTTCATGTATTTTTAGTTCAATGATTTATTGAAACCGGTTAAGAAAGAAAGAAAGCCGGGTTGAGTGGCTCAGACACTTGAAGCACTGGTCTTCTGACCCCAACTTGGCAGGTTCGATCCTGGCTCAGTCCGGTGGTATTTAAAAGTGCTCACATACATCAGCCTCGTGTCGATAGATTTGCTAGCAAGTAAAAGAACTCCTGTGGAACAAAATTCTGGCACCTTGACATCTCTGTAAACCGAAGGAGTAGTTAGTGGGACATAAAGACAATAACGTTAAATTAAGAAAGAAAGAAAGAACTGATACAAAGTCACGAAAGCTTTTCAATTAAATTTCTTTTTTCCATAAAATACATAAATTTCTGTTATTTGTCACAACTATTAAACCTTTAATACAATTCATAACCTTTCATACTAGGTATTCTTTTTACATTGAGAGCAAATTTCAGTAGTGTTCATAAGTTATAAAATGTAATGCATAATATAAGATAATGGTAACATCACATTAATATTAAAAAAAGTGAGTGAGTCAAACCAAATATGTACAGTAGTACAATTCTATGCTACAGTATTCTATGCTACAGTAGTAAAATTACATTGAGTGTTCTAATTTCATTATAACAATAAATAATACAAATTATTTTCAGTGAGTTAAAAATGCTTACCACTTTTAAAATATCTTCTTTCAAGTGTGGTAATTTGAATGATCTCATTTTTATTTATTTATTTATTTATTTATTTTTTGCATAAAAGGACTATTACTAATTAAAGAAACAGGTTATTCTCCTAATGATTCTTTAAGTTCTACTTTGGAAGTATGAGCATATGATAATGTTTTACAAAAATTTTCGTAATTTTTTATTGAACATGCTAATCATATGCTAACCATACTCATTCCTATACTTGCTTTACCTAGAATAAGCCAAATTATCTGAGTCTTGTTGAGTGACATTGGAAATACCTGTGGCAGTTATCAGTTTGGAGATAACCCAATCACGGTATAGTAGTGGTAGTGTACACAGTGGTTTGTTTGACAGGGCAGCTGTAAGACAGGCACTGTAGGTCAAATTAATCCCAAAGGTGTGCAAAGATGTGAATGTAAGAGCTGGTGGTTATTACATGTCATAGTTATAGAATTTGTGGTGGTCTAGTGTCTTCAGAGTTACATGTATTTTTGTTTTTGTTGTAGAGTTGTGTTGTACTGTTGACACTTCACCTGATTCTTTTAAAGTACAAAGAGAGTAAACTTAGTGTAGTTTAAGCCCTTTTTTAAATGCTCCAGGTTTGAGAATAGGTTTATGACCTTGCAAGTAGTCTTTTAAGGAAGATTGAATTATGGTTTTAGTAGTATTTGCAATTTATTTTCTTATTTCACATAATACATCATGAGTAATATTACTGTATATTCATTTGTGATAGTTCTGTTTAAGATTTGTAGTAATCACTGCACAGATTATGTTTCATACAGAGTATGAACCATGGGTTTATGTAATTTCAACGTAGTGATTGTGGATAAAGTTCTCTTTTAAGAATTTCTTGTTGCTTAAGGTGCCTGCAGCTCATTTTTTATAGATATTATTCTCAAAATGTCAGAATGTTTGTAAATGTCTGAAAAGTCTAATAATAATTGAAAGGTTTAATTAAAATGTCCAGTTAACAATTAATGTATTTTAACATAAAACTGTAGATTTAAATCACTTCTTCATAATAAGGTTTTCATGATATTTGTGGATTAGACATATTTATCATTGGTCACTAATATTTCAAAATAGGGTATATTGAAGAGTGCTTCAAAGGAATGGAAACTCTTGAGACACTTGCTGAAGGTAATTTTCAGCTGCTTCTTCCTGCTCTTTTTCCTATCCTTCTTGGGGGCAGCACTTGTGTGGATTTGGTCCAGTTTTTCAGCTGGCTGCCCTTCGTGACATCTGTGGAGAGATGCAATCACTACTGCTTGTTTCTCTGGTGGGTTGTAGTATGGTTTGTTATGTGTAGATGTGTATTGAGACAAACACAAACATCCTGACTGAGGAATTAACCATATGCAATTAAAATCTCCAGCCTGCCTGAGAATCGAACCCAGGGTCCTCAGAGCTGAAGATCAGTATGCTGACCATTCAGTAAGGAGCTGGACTGAGGCAAATTTTCAATTATTTTGTTGAAATTAGGTGATTCTGAAAGCTGAGAATGAATATGTCAAGGCATCCAGTATTTTAATTTTTTAATTTGTAGTTTCAATTTATATTACTTATCAAAATCATCTTCAGCAAAATAGTATTGTCAGAAATACTTCAATAGCTACCTTCACCTTTCTAACATTTTCATGGCCTGGATATGAAGTAGCCTATTCCTAAAATATACTTCAGTATAAGTTCAATTGAAGCGTCTGTGGCTCAGACGGCAGCGCGTCGGCCTCTCACCGCTGGATACCGTGGTTCAAATCCTGGTCACTCCATGTGAGATTTGTGCTGGAAAAAGCAGAGGCGGGACAGGTTTTTCTCCGGGTACTCCGGTTTTCCCTGTCATCTTTCATTCCAGCAACACTCTCCATTATCATTTCATAGCATTTATCACTCATTAATAAATCACCTTGTAAGTGGCGACCCCCTTGTAATAACAGCCTGTATATGTTTCATTCATTACATCCCTGACCCGGTCAGTGACTGGAAAACAGGTTGTAGGGTTTCATATAAGTTCAATTATTTACATTTGAATTTGTTTGCATTAACTAGTTTTTATTCTACAAGAGGAAATGTGGTAGACCCTAATAAATAACACTATATTGGTTATTTTACCCTGTGTGATGCACAATCCCTTGTTATTATCACTATAATTCTTCGTAAATGTTCATGTATTTATCACTTCCTAGTCCTCTTATAATCGGATAATTATTGGTAAATGTTAAATTTTCTAGCAACTAATAATGTAAAGAGAAAATAGTTGATTTACAGGCTTGGAAGATATTTTTCTCTCCTTTCACTGGCATCGTTTTGCAAAAGACTACTAAATTGGTGAATAATAATAATTCTTGAACTTTATAAAAAGCTTCCTTGAATGGGACTTCTTACCAAATGGAACTGTTTCATACCTTTTATTTACATTAAATGATACTGTGAACATGATGAAATTCTCTCTCTAAGAGTTTCTAGTAACCAGGATTTTATTTTTATATTTGAGTAAATTTAATAGAAATACAATTAAATTAGAACAATATTTGAAAAAATCGAACAATTCTTTTTAAATGTGTCTTATTTAAATTACTACATTGACATGTTTCCTTTGAAGGCATTGTATTGATCTGCTACTCTGGTTACACTTATATCTGTTGGGATATTTTGTAATTGTTCTTTCATTTTTGGTCCACTCCTTGGCTAATTGGTCAGTATAGTGGTCTTCAGTTCAGAAGGCCCTGCGAGTTCGATTCCTGACCGGGTCAGAGACTTTAATTGCGTATGGTTAATTCCTTTGGCTCAGGGACCTGGTGTTTGTGTTTGTCTCAGTACACATCTCTTCATCTACACACAACACTACTGACCACCACAGAAGTACACAATAATGAATACATCCCTTTGCATATAGTTGGCATTAGGAAGGGCACCCAGCTGTAAAACTGGGCCAGATTCATATGATGTGCTGACCCCATTAAATTGGGAAAGATCCAGGAAGAAGTTCTTTAATGTTTGGGACTAGAGACATTGTGGCCAAGAGTCTTGTGTGTTCAGGGCTTTTGAAGTCTAATAATAATCTGTATAGCTGTGATATCTGTCCTGGGGCCAAGTGTGGGAAAGATCAAGTTGGACTCTGCTGAAAATAATGGTTGCACTATTAGTGGGTAAACGAAGCAGAAAAAGCTTTAGAAGTTGGTGGTTTGGATATGTATTCGCCATTTTCTTTATCTGGTATGCAAATCCAGAATAGGCTACAACAGTGCTTGTAGAGAATAGACGATCCTGAGGATACTTGGCTTGTTCATTCATGCCTAGACTGAACATTGAACATAATGTTGTTTGTAATGAAAATGTAACTGAGCATGAAATGTGCATTCATTTTTAATGAGGGAAGTAATGTCCACAAGGATCTGATTCCATATAAATCTGTATGTTTCCAGACTTTTAGGTACCTTGAAACTCTCTCCACATTTCATCATACAAAAGAAATATGCCATGGGAAACTTTGGCACACAAAAGAATGTCGCTGGGACATTTCATCACACAAAATAAATATGTTAGATATTTTGACACATTAAAAGGAATGCAGTATTACCTCTTTGTGTCATTTTAGGATAATTTTTTGTATTATTTTGGGCTTGGCATATACAGAAATCATGGAAGAAATATGCTGATTTCCCCCTGCAAAATATGGAATTGCTACAATGGAATTCTTGGAAATCTACAAAGGACTACCAACACATGTGAATTATGGCATAACAGAATTAATTTGGAAAAATCATCTGTCTCTGTTCTGTCTTCTTCAGCACTTTTTTTTTGAGACAATTGGCACCAACACAGATTGGTCTTACGGTGACAGTGGGACAGGAAAGGCCTAGGAGTGGGAAGGAAGCAGCTGTGGCCTTGCCTGATGTGAAAATGGGAAATCACTGAAAACCATCTTCAGGGCTGCCGACAGTGGGGTTCGGACCCACTATCTCTCAGATGCAAGCTCACAGCTGCGCGCCTCTAACCGCACGGCCAACTCGCCCGGTCTTCACCACTTTTAAGGAAAGGTCACCGAAGAGGAGTATGAGGACCGTTGATAAGCGGGTTGAGCGTATTGTGTCCCGTTATCAAGAATACTGTGTTGAGGGTAATATCTCCCTATATTTAAGGGCGTTTGGGTACAATTGTGCCAGAATGTTAATTGAAATAAGAGAACAAAGGTTAGTAAAATTTTTACCTGTAGCAAAAAGTACTTTGGATCATGTAGAGAGTATAAACTGGATGAACTGTTCATGCAATGGAATGTCCGTGACAAAATGTTTGTGGCACGAATTTTTGGATACAAAAGGACCTAGTATCTGTAGACTACCATTCTACCATTTTTCATACTTATTCCTCGAGTACCACTGAGCAAATGGAAGAGAAAGTTACTTTACGCCAAAATGAAAGCAAGTAAATATTTCTATAGCCTAATTTTTATTTCTGAATTACTGTTTTACAGTTTTATTTTGTGAGTGACTGATTCATCATTGCTAAACCAAAACTGCTGAAGCTATAAATATGAAATTTGGTCATTAGTTTGATTTTTAAATGTATAGACTCACTAAGAAAGGATTTTTCAATATTTTTAACCTCTAAAGGGATTTCAAAGGGGTTTAAAGTTTATATGGAGAAACATTATTTAACACATCTGTTGACTTTAATATTGGTAAAACTATTCCAAAATGTAAATAATTAAACAGGTAATTTGTTTTTTTGGAAATCAATCCATAAAGGGGTGGAAAATATACTTACTAAAAATATGGACCTTACATCAATTGATCTAATATATTACTCCTTAAATACAGAGGCCACCCCCAACTTAATTAAACTTTATAATAAACCCAACCATCTCATTACCTTAATACTAGTAAACTACTTGTTTCTTACCTTAATCGTAATTGTAAAAATTACAAATATCTTCCAAGGTCCTTTGCGACAAAAATTTTAATGGCCAAACCTATACGAGTATCACATCCTCTTTTTAAAATTGCTAATAACGCTTTAGTAGATCTGCCTGCCCCCTCAAATATCTCCGCTTGATGGAACTTCCTCGGTCTTTGTTATAGAATTTTGTATTGGAAAAAAAAAAAAGTTTTTGGTTGGATTTTCTTGAAACTTAGCATAATTACTCTGCAACACAAATAGTGAAACATGTACAGTATTTCAGCATTTTACAGAATTCTACCTCTAAGGGGTTTATAAACAATAAGACCATGGAATATGCAAAAAGTCCATTGAATGGTTGTGTGAGTGTGTCAACTATTAATGATCTTCTTCTGTAATGGGATAGATATATTTACTACAGATTTAATCATTTCAGCCTAACTGCTGGATGAAAAAAAAAAAAAAAAAAATCTGCTCAAACATGAAATGCTGTAAATGTGAAATTTACCCCAATTTTAACCAGACAACGGTTAAGTTAACCACCGCATGGTTAAAATGTGTGTTTTAGTACCATCATTTTGTGATGTAGAGACTCGTTAAGAAGGGATTTGTCTCGTCAGCGTTGGATTGTCCAGTGGGGGCAGTGGCCTTGAGACACGGTATCACAAGTGCTACAACATCAACAGGCACAAATACACTTACGGCACATGCTGTTAGATATAATAATTGTATGTTCATATCTTCTTCCTTTTGTGATGTTGAGACTCACTAAGAAGGTATGTCTTGGCGGCGTTAGGTCGTTCGGTGGAGGGCGGTAGCCTTGAGACACAATATCTTAAGTTCTACAACCTCAGCAGTAGTCACTTAGGACACATGCTTCTGTATATAATAATTCTATGCTCATAACTTCAAGTTCATAACTTCCTGGTGTAGCGTTCATTTATCTTTTGTACATATTGCAATTTCTGAGAGAGAGAGACTTAAAGTTCATTACGTTATTTGGTTTAGTGTTCATTTATTTTCTGCGTGTATTTTAGAGTACTTACATGTATTTTAGATTAATAACTTTTTGGCATTCTAATAAATTTAAAAATAGTATGAATGTTGAATATAAATAGTGTTCCAATTATTGTGATGGACTCAAGTCATGGAGTAAGAGGAATATGAAGAGATAGTGGCTCACGTGGTGAGTCCCTGGGAAGATATGATGTCACTTGATAGTGATAGAAATAATTTTAGCAGTTCTACCGACTACTTTACTGATATGTTGCAATTTTATACTCGTGGAGGTTTATGCGAGTTAGTGCCAGTGGAACAAATATTTTTCACAATTTTCTTGTCTATTGTAATGTAGATCTGTGTGAGAAATTTGGTGTAGAAGGGACTGTGTTTTAGTTCTATGTAAGATCTATCTCATGGACATTTCTGTGTTTATCTCATGAAGATGGGTCGACTACATCCATTTCTGAATCTGACAACTCTGGTAGAATATCCACCTCTAAAAAGTATTGTAAAAACCCCTCATGCTGCTGCTATATAGACACCATTGGAAAAGAACAGCTCAAACAATCTGCTACACTAATCAAAAACCCTGAAGTTCACAGAGTAGCAGCATCTAATTACTAGCAAAATCATCCAGACCTTCACAGGGTAGCAACAGCTAATTACTAGTAAAATCATCTTACAGAGCAATTGTTCGTAGACATGAGCAGAATAATCCAGGACTACTATCAGAAAGGCGATCACTTCCATGGAAGATTAGCGCTTTTTCTGGAATGAAGTATGATTCAAAGATAGCTAATAAACCTCTTTTTGAGCCACTCTATACTTTGATCAAGGGTCTGCATCCTGATCACATACATTTCATGGATTGGATTAGAAAATACAATGGCTGCTTCTCAATGACTTCTTTTGGAGCGAAACAAATTTTGAAGGTGGGTTTATGCTAAGTTACAAAGGGCAGGGTCAGATGTATTGTTCAATTGGTAGTCTGCATTCGTTTCCTCATCAGGATCCTCAATTCCTACAGATTTATTTTGTTGGAGAGGATGAGAGAGAGACATGCTTAAGTTTCACTCCCTGATGTAAAGCAAGGCCTGGTAAAGCAATTGCAGGCAATGTTGCACCATAATAATATGTACATAAAGGACTCAAAAATTACTCTTGAGTAAATACCTCAAAATTGTAAAAACTTTCCAAGTTGTAAAAAAAGTGGCGTGTGGCCTTTGGAGAGGCCTGGTGCAGGTCTTTCGAGTTGACCCGTACAGGCATCCTGCGCGTCTGAGGATGGGCACCTACTTATGATTTTTAAGACAACACACAACACACACCCAGCCCCTGAACCATTGGAATTAACCAATTAAAGTTAAAATCCCCGACCCGGCTGGGGATCGAACCCGGGACCCCCTGGACCAAAGGCCAGCACGCTAACCATTTAGCCATGGAGCTGGACTTCCGAATTGTAATATATACTGATAGAAAAGTAGCCATTGCTTATAGAGGATGCTTTAATGTACCAATAGTAAGTGAAGTTGGACAACAGTTTGAAAAATGAGATATTTTATTACAAAGTCATGATGATAAATTGCAGCACATCAGCGAAGTGCACCATTTATATGATGCCTTGCAGTATCCACTATTTTTCTGTCATGATGAGGATGGTTACTCCATTGACATCTCTCAGATTCACCCAAAAATTAAATTACCCCATCAAAAAACTGTTTTGGCATTAAACTTTTATTCTTACTGCACCATGATCAGACATGTGGAAACCAATCATTTGCTCTACTGTTGGTCTCTTTTTATTCAATACTTCATTGCTAAGTATGCAAAAAATGAGGCAAAGCATTTAAATTTCATTATAAGCAACCAGGTGCAACTCAGAGCTGATAATCACATACGTCTTAGAGGCACTATACAATGTCGCTCAGCTTGATCAGATGGTAGTGTTTGTCATCTTTCATTGAGTCACCATGGTATATGCACCAAAAGACTCAGGATGCTATGACATGCATTCGCTATTACAGTTGTCCTAATCTATTCAATACATTAACTTGTAATTCTTGATGGAAAGAAATTGCAAATGCATTGCTATCTGTACAAAAGTCTCACGACCATTTTGGTGATATAGCTAGGGTATTTTACTTACAAGGTAAGGTATTACTGACATTGCTAATAAAGGGGAATTTGTTTGGGGAAGATAATTGTTCTATATATTCGATCGAATAGAAAAAGCTTGGTTTGCCTTATATACACATTTTCTTATGGCTTCAACACATTTCCCCAGATAAATTAGATAGTGTTATTTGTGTGAAGATACCAGACTCGGCGAAGGATCTTCTTCTTCATGAAATTATCAATGCCAGTGTGATCTATGGGCCTTGTGGTAATTTAAATAACAGATCACCCTGTATGAAAGAGGTACTGTAGCTGCAGTAAGAAGTTTCCTGAACCACTCATCCAAGAAACTCAATCAGCAGAAGATGGATACCCACATTGACAAAGAGCTCCATAGATGGTGGTTTTCCTATTGAAGTCATTGGTGAGACTCTAGATAACCATGAGGTTGTGCCATTTAACCGTATGCTTTCATGTACTTTTGGTGCTCATATTAACGTGGAGTATTGTAACTCTATAAAATCTATCGAAAAAGTGTATAAATATATTAATAACGAGAGTGATCAGGCAACATTTAGTCTTGAAAATTAAAAGGATGAAGTTGAACTCTATGAAAGTGGTTGATACACCTGTCTTGCTATGTATGGAAAAAATAATAGATTTGAGAGAAAAAAATATGGAAATGGCTGGCCAGGAGTAAAGGAATGTTTGAGTGATACCAAATAAATGGAGATTTCATGATTAAGTGATACCAAATGAATGGAGAGTTCAATGAAGAGTTGCAATAGTAGCCCCAGTGTACAAGGGAAAGGGTGATAAACATAAAGTGGATAATTGCAGCTCAGTCATGTGGTGTTTGTAAACTCTGGGAAAGCATTCTTTGTGATTATATAAGATACATTTGCAAAATTACTAACTGGTTTGATAGAAGACAGTTTGGGTTTAGGAATGGTTATTTCATTGAGGCTCAACTTGTAGGATTTCAGCAAGATGTAACAGATATTTTAAATTCAGGTGGTCAGATGAACTGTATTGCAGTTGAATTGTCCAAGGCTTTTGACAGGGTAGATCATGGGAGGTTAGTGATGAAAATTAGGGCTATTGGACAAAACAAAAAGTAATTGAATGGGTGGCTACATTTTTAGAAAATGGAGCTCTGTTGAGGTGAGGTGAAGTGTTATCTTATCCTGTAATGATTAAGAGGGGAAGGGGAGGGGGTGTCACGCAGGGCAGTATTATTGCATTTTCATGGTTTCTTATATTTTTAAATGATATGAGTAAAGGAGTAGTAAGTAAGGTACAAGATTGTAAGCAATTACAAAAAGACCAGACAGTGTTGCGAGTTGGACAGCAGACAATGGTATGATGGTTGAGAGGGATGAAAGTCAGGTTGTAAGTTTCACTAAGAGGGAAAGTCCTCTCAGTTTGAATTACTGTATTGATGAGGTGATAGCACGTCATGGGGATGACTGTTAAGTACCTAGGTGTTAATATAGGGAATGATCTTCATTGGGATAATCTCATTAACAAGATTGTAAAGAAAGGTTACAGATCTCTTCACATGCTTATGAGAGTATTTAGGTATTGTAGTAAGGACAAAAAAATTTCTGGTAAGACCCCATTTAGAGTATGGTTCTAGTGTATGGGACCCACACCAGGACTACTTGATACAAGAACTGGAAAAGATCTAAAGGAAAGTAGCATGATTTGTTCTGGGTGATTTCTGAGAAAGGAGTAGTGTTACAAAAATATTGCAAACTTTGAGCAGGGAAGATTTGGGAGTAAGGAGATTAGATGCTCGGCTAAGTAGTATGCGACTAGTTTGTAACTTGCAATAAGTGGTACATTTCGAGCTGTCAGTGGAGAACCAGGCTTTAGGCAGCGTATATACCGTACATCCTTGGGGTTATTATCTATCGTCTTTTACTTCATGAAGTCTGAAGCCCCACATCTTTCTTGGAATTGAAGAGCGTTAATGGAATGATTCAACCAACATACCGTACCGGTCAGCATGTAAAGGTTCTAGGCTTCTAAAAGACAAAAGTCATTGGGATGCAACCATGTAAGAACCTGCACTTTGTGATTCTCCATTGATATTACGGAAACTTTTTGCTGTAATGTTGATATTTTGTCAATATTGTCACATGCTTTAAATCTTTGAGAGAATTACATGGATAGCCTTTCTGAGGATATACGGCATTGAGTGCATTACAAGCAATAAACCTCATCATGATTCCATATTGACTTACAAATCATTAAAAATTGACTCCCAAGAGAAAATTATATTTTTCTATCTTTCAATACACTGTTAAGAAAGACAACATTTTTTATAACACCAGGGCATGTTTCAGTTCCCTTTGGACTGTTATCGGCTCGCTACGAAATAAATCAACTAGATGCATTCTAAAACATTATTAGAAAAATATGATGCATAACAAGATGGTGTATTATGAAAAATAAGTTCATTAAAATATATCATACCGAGCTCGATAGCTGCAGTTGCTTAAGTGCGGCCAGTATCCAGTATTCGGGAGATAGTGGGTTCGAACCCCACTGTCGGCAGCCCTGAAGATGGTTTTCCATGGTTTCCCATTTTCACACAAGGCAAATGTACCATAAATAAGGCTACGGCCGCTTCCTTCCCATTCCTAACCGTTTACCGTCCCATTGTCGCCATAAGACATATCTGTGTCGGTGCGACGTAAAGCAACTTGTAAAAAAAAAATATATATATCATGATTTGAAGAATGTTCACTTATTGTGAGTCTTCAAGCTAAATATACACTGCATTATTAAAAATGTTATTACAAATTGTGGTATGTTCATTTTAAAATCCACGTGCGAGTCTTAATACTAAATACACACTGTATTGTTACATTTGTAAAAAAAGAAATCGTCTTGTTACATTCTCATTATAATAAGAAAAGGAATTGTTATTGTTCCCACTCTTTTGATCCCTCTAAGCGGCCTCCATCATATATCCATTATCACATTGTGTTGACGCTAGCTGGGGACTCTACAGACAATAAAAAGAATGAGTCATTCTGAACAAGTGATTTTTCCATATTAGACACTCTACCATATAAGCTCCATCCTGTTATAAATAAGAGTCCACCACAGATGAAATGAGGAGTTTCCATAATTAACTCGCACATCAGTCCATTTAACCAACAGAACAATAACAATTCCTTTTAACATGATAATAAGAATGTAACAAGGCAAATTTATTTTTACATATGTTACAACACACTGTATTTAGCATTAAGACTCAAAACAAGTTGATTTTAAAATAGTCTCGCTACAGTTGGTACTAACAATATTTTGTAATAATGCAGTGTATATTTAACATGAAGACTAGCAAGTGGACCTTTTAAAATCATCGTGATATACAGTTTTTATAGCTCGCTCTGCAACACTTCCTAGAGCATGGCATGGCTGGTGCAATGACACTCCGTCGCTAGCGGGTTTAATGCACGCTTTTCCTCCCCACTACATTGCGGCAATTCACACTTACAGAAATCCATTTCTAGGGAAACTATTAGTCTGAAACCTACCTGGCATTACATTTGTTGTTCAAAATGTTGTCCCTCAGTTGTCAAACACGCCTGACACCTCGTAAACAGATTTGCAGACACTCGGCGAATCTCAGACTGTGTGATGTGCAAAGTAACTTGTGTAATGTTCTCTTGTGTGAGGGATTTAAGTCAGGAGATCTAGGGGGATAATTAACCACATGATCTTCGAAAACTTCCCATATTGCCTCCATAGACCAATTAGCAATGTGTACTGTTGCATTATCTTGCATGAAGAAACCATTACTGCTTTCTTCTTCCGTCGGCTCTTGAAAGAATGGCATGAGAACGAGGTCTAATATATCGATCAGCATTTATTGTTTCACGGAAAATTATAGGGCCTATAATTCTGCAAGCACTTATTGAGCACTAGACTCCTATCTTTACATCATATAGTGGATGGACATGTAGCTGGTGGGGATTTTCTGCACACCAGAAGCGATTGTTTTGACTAATTACATAGACACTTAAGTGTAGCCATGCCTCATCGCTATAAAATAAAAGTTCTGGGTCAACATACTCATCGTAAACTGACTGATTTAAGCAGTTACAATACCGAACCCTAGCGAAACTGTCAAGTCTTCTTAAATGTTGGGCAGGGGTGGGTTTGTACGGTTTGGCTTTTAACAGTTTTGTTGCTTTGACACATTAATGACACATTAGCTTGTATGGCAAGATGCAATAGGGATTTTGTTGGAGTTCTTTCCAGGAGAGCTCCTATTTCATCAAGCTTTTCCTCTATTAAAATGGTTCATCTCCTGCGTGATTTCTTGTTAAGAATGGACCAGGTGGTGCGGAACTTCTTTACTAATTTACGTACCGTATTCCTATGGGGAGGTAGGATGCCAGGAAATTTGCGAATGAATCTGTATAAGAGGAATACTTTGCATAGCACAACACAATGAATACACGCTGTTCCACTGTATACATCACTTGTTAAACACACAATAACTTTTGTATCTCTACAGAAACTACGATATTTTAAAGTGAACACATTGAACATGCTACCAAGACCACAGCTGTTAAACTAAACTATTGCTGTGAAGCAATGGTTATCACTACCGTACTGCATTAGATTATCTTAGCCGGTCATGAAGCAATATATCTCTCGGCAAATGAGTCATCCGGCCGCGCTATCACCTTCCGTGCATGTTCCCCTGACACTCGGAGCAAGCTTAAAAAAAGACCCTGTATTTTAATACATCGAGTGGAGTTAGAGTTAAAACATGGAGTTGTTCACCTAATTTTAATTGAAGTGTACTATAAATGCGCCGGCCCCATGGTGTGGGGGTAGCGTGCTTGTCTCTTACCCGGAGGCCCCGGGTTCAATTCCTGGCCAGGTCAGGGATTTTTACTTGGTTCTGAGGGCTAGTTCGAGGTCCTCTCAGCCTACGTGATTAGAATTGAGGAGCTATCTGACGGTGAAACAGCTGCCCCGGTCAAGAAGCCAAGAATAACGGCTGAGAGGATTTGTCATGCTGCCCACACGACACCTCGTAATCTGCAATCCTTCGGGCTGAGCAGTGGTCGCTTGGTAGGCCAAGGTCCTTCAGTGCTGTAGTACCATGGTGTTAGTTTTCTAAATGCTTCGTTTATCTTGATACAGTGCTGTCATTGAGAGGCCAATGCCTACAATAATATGGTTTACCTCAGCCTTCAAGATGTGAAACTTTCATTCGGGAGATGCTCTGAAGATGGTTTCTCATGGTTTCCCATTTTCACACCAGGAAAATGCTGGGGCTTTACCAAGGCCACAGCCACTACCTTCCCGATCCCAGCCCTTTCTCATCCTTGCATTGCTGAAAATGTTCTATATGTTAGTGTGACGTTATATACCACTAACAAAATAAGATGATGTGAAGCAATCTTACTAAATAGACACTACCTCCGGGAGATCAGCTACAGTCCATATATGTAAGCACAGGTCATAAGTGTGAATGAGTTTTTGTTAAACGATGAACTGCCCTTCATATATGACCAAATTTTAGAAAGCATCAAAAAAGGTGTTAGTCAAACATTTTTCTTAATGTTCCCTGAAGGCACCAGTAAGATGTTTGTCATAAATTTTCTATTGGCAAGAATACAAAAAAATTGTGTAATAGCCTTGGCTGTTGCTTATTCAGGCATTAATGTTCCACTGCTCGAAGGAGGTAAAACAGCACACGCTGCTTTCAAACTGCCCTAAATATGCTGCAAGTAGACACACCTATGTGTAATATTTCCAAACAGAGCAATATAGTGCAAGTTTTGAAAGAGTGTAAGCTAATAGTTTCGGAAGAATGCACAATGGCCCACAGTGGATTCGAGGCTCTCAGTAGAAAATTAAAATATATAAGAGAAAACAACAGTTGCAAAATATAATCAAATTCTTATATGTTTTAAACATATCAGCAAGACAAGTCTTTAGAAAGAAAAGAAGTATTAATCAAGGAAAAAAGTTTGTCATAGTATGAAAGTTTTTTCTCAGCTGTGAACACTTACATAACATCAACATATTTAAATAAGGTCATATAAAACTTTGACTGCAATCTGGTTTTGAAGTTACATTTCTATGTTTAATATTTTAAAACTACTGCGCTGAATGAGGCTGCTTTATTTTTTTTCTAATGTTTTTTAGTAGACTTCTAATATGGTTCATCGTGTGGTTTACTGTAGTCACGTCCCAGTTCCTGAACCATGGCACACTTTGTGATCAGGCAGCTAGGACTATACAATCCACCGGAGGTCCCTAACCCGTTAGAGGAGAGATCCTCACTTGGACTAAGTGTAAGTAGGGTAGCACCCTGCTTCATGAATTTACCTAGCTTAAAACATTTTAAGCAAGCCTCGGACCTATGGGAGTAACGGAGTCCCATTCCCATTTGACAGGCGAGGGACTCCTTGGAAACAACTTGGCGAATGAAATGGAATTCCATGGGGAGCTATCAGTATTAATGGTTCTTATGGAAGAAAGAAAGAACTGGCTGAGTCGGCAAAGAGGATGTAGCTGGATGTGCTAGAAGAAAATGCTCTTCGGGTAAGAGGAGATAATGAGGAAGAGATAGGAGATTATAATGTGTACTTGACTGGTGTTAAAAAAGGAAATGCTGAGTGTGGGGTAGGGCTGTTCATCAGGAATACTATTGCACGCAACATAGTTTGTATTAGGCATGTAAATGAGCAAGTGATGTGGGGTAGATTTGGCAGTTGAAGGAATTATGATGAGAATTTTCTCAGTGTATTCACCATGTGAGGGTGCAGATGAGGATGAAATTGACGAGTTTTATGAACCATTGAGTGACATCATAGTCAGGGTCAACAGCAAGGATAGGATAGTGCTAATAGGCGATTTCAATGCGAGAGTTGAAAACAGAACTGAAGGATACAAAAGGGTGATTGGTATATGTGGAGAAGATATGGAAACTAATAGGAATGGGAGTCCGGCCCTGCAGTGTAGGGGGCAAAGTGTCCGCCTCTCACCCGGCGGCCCTGGGTTCAATTCCCGGCTGGGTGAGGGTTTTTTAATTGTAATGATTATTATCCCTGGCCTGGGGACTGGGTGTTTGTGACGTCCTTAATCTTCCTTTCCTCACACAACATTCCACACTACCCCCATTCCAATTACATGCAGGTTCATACAATATGGTGCCAGTAGAGGCAACAGATCCACATGGGTCGACGCCCCGAACAAATAGCATTTAAAAAAAATAGGAATGGGAAGCATTTGGTGGACTTCTGTGCTAGTATGGGTTTAACAGTTATGAATACATTCCTCAAGCATAAGGCTATTCACCGCTACACATGGGAGGGTAGGGGTACCAGATCCATAATAACCATCTCTTAACAAACTTCGAATTCAGGAAATCTGTTAGGAATGTACAGGTTTTCCAGGGATTTTTTGATGATAAGACCACTATCTGTTCTGTAGTGAACTAAGTATCTCTAGGCCTAGTATAGAGAAAGTAAAATCTGTCTGCAAACGAATAAGGGTAGAAAATCTCCAGGACGAGGAAGTTAGACAGAAGTACATGGATATGATAAGTGAGAAGTTCCGAGCAGTGAACAGTAAGCAGGTTCAGGATATAGAATGAGAATGGGTGGCATACAGGGATGCTGTAGTAGAAACAGCAAGGGAATGCCTAGGAACAACTGTGTGTAAAGATGGGAGAAACCGAACATCTTGGTGGAATGATGAAGTGAGAACAGCTTGTAAACGTAAAAGGAAGGCATGTCAGAAATGGCTCCAAACAAGGGCTGATGCAGAGAGGGAATTGTACGTAGCTGAAGGAAACAGAGCGAAACAAATATAGATAAATGTCTTTATTGGCGTAGTTGAGGCCTTTAGGCCTTCTCTTACACTTGAATCCAGAAAGAATTTGTGGGAAGAGTTTGGTAATAGCCTGCAAAGGCGAGTTTGGTAATAGCCTGCAAAGGCTAAGTCAAGCAGCAGGTAAACCTTTCTGGACAGTAACAAAGAATCTTAGGAAGGGAGGGAAAAAGGAAATTAACATTGTTTTGGGTAATTCAGGTGAACTCATAATAGATCCCAGGCAAATCACTGGACAGGCGGAGGAAATATTTTGAAAATCTTCTCAACATAAAAGGAAATATTCCAGGTGTTGTTGCGAACAACCGAGTTTGCGAACAACCGAGTTCATGGGGAGGAGGAAAATTATGTTGGTGAAATTACGCTTGAGGAAATGGAAAAGGTGGTAATTAAATTCCATTGTCATCAAGCAGCAGGAATAGATGAAGTTAGACCAGAAATTGTGAAGTATAGTGGGAAGGCAGGGATAAAATGGCTTTATAGAGTAATAAAATTAGCATGCATTGTTGGTAAGGTACCTTAAGATTGGACAAAAGCAGTAATTGCACCTATCTATAAGCAAGGGAACAGAAAGGATTGCAACAACCATCAAAGTATCTCATTGATTAGTATACCAGGCACCGGGGAGTTGGCCGTGCGGTTAGGGGCGCACAGCTGTGAGCTCACATCCGGGAGATAGTGGGTTCGAATCCCACTGTCGGCAGCCCTGAAGATGGTTTTCCATGGTTTCCCATTTTCACACTAGTCAAATGCTGGGGCTGTACCTTAATTAAGGCCACGGCCGCTTCTTTCCCATTCCGAGGCCTTTCCTGTCCCATCATCACCGTAAGACCTATCTGTGTCAGTACGATGTAAAGCAAATAGCAAAATAGTATACCAGGCAAAGTATTCACTGGCATCTTAGAAAGGAGGGTGCAGTTAGTGGTTGAGAGGAAGTTGGATGAAAACCAGTGTGGTTTCAGACCACAGAGAGGCTGTCAGGATCAGATTTTCAGTATGCACTGGATAATTGAAAAGTGCTACGAGAGGAATAGACGTTTATGTTTTGTAGATCTAGAGAAATCATATGACATGGTACCGAGGGAAAAGATGTTCGCCATACTATGAGATTGAGGCTATATTATTAAAAGCTATCAAAGACATTTATGTTGACAATTGGGCGGCAGTGAGAATTGATTGTAGAATGAGTCCTTGGTTCAGGGTACTCACAGGGGTTAGACAAGGCTGTAATCTTTCACCTTTGTTGTTTGAACTGTAGTTTTCTTGGATCATCTGCTGAAAGGTATAAAGTGACAGGGAGGGATTCACTTAGGTGGAAATGTAGTAAGCAGTCTGGCCTATGCTGATGACTTGGTCTTAATGGCAGATTGTGCCAAAAGTTTGCAGTCTAATATCTTGGAAGGGGGTTGGCGACCAAGGGGCCCTTAGCTGAGATCTGGCATTGCTTCCACTTACTTGTGCCAGGCTCCTCACTTTCATCTATCCTGTCTAACCTCCTTTGGTCATCTCTTGTTCTTTTCAGACCCCGATGGTATTAGAGCATTCGAGGCCAGAGGAGTCTTTCATTTACACGCCCTTCATGGCCTTCGTCTGTTACTTCATTTTTCGAAATGACGGATCCCTTCTTATTTCTTCCTTTTTCTCTGTCTACCACCTGTGGGTGGGGGATGCAGACGAAGAATACACCCACGGTATCCCTGCCTGTCGTGAGAGGTGACTGAAAGGGGCAACCAAGGGATGATTGTATTAGAACCATGAAACTACTTTTGATTAGTACCATCACGCAGGGAACACCGTGGGTTGCCTGTACTTGCGAGTAGTACCACTATATTAGGTACAAAATAGGTTTGTGATTTGTAGCAGCAGAGAGTGGGTCACTGTGGGTTTCCAGTACCCGTAGTCGTACCCTTGTGAGCAACACCACGGGTCTGGGTGTTGCCTGTGATTAGTACCACTATATGAGCGGCACCGTAGGTCTGCATTGCCTGTGCTTAGTACCCACTATGTGAGGAACACCATCGGTTTGCGTTGTCTACGTGTGGCACCATTATGTGAGAAACGCCATCAGTTTGCGTTGCCTATGTTTAGCACCATTATGTGAGAAACACCATAGGTCTGCGTTATCTGTATGACATCCAATATTTGTGAGTAGTACCATGATATGTGGAACACCATGAGTCTACGCTACTTTTGATTAGTACCCCAACAAGACAAATACCTGGTTCTCCTTTACCAGTAATAAGTACCATTATGCGGGGCTGTTGACCTGTATTTTGGACCCCTTTAGACAACAAGCATCCTCGATTCAGGATTGTGCTTTAGAAGTGGTCTCTTGCTCAGTAATACTATTTTTTATGGTAGTTTTTGGGTAGGATCCACTGATTGTTTTAAATTCATATCCATCTATTCATTCTTCATGCAATTTTTATTTTGGTCAGTGGATGATTTAAAACTTTTAATTTGTCATTTCATTTTGTACCATCAGGTGCTGGTGACCTAGATGTTAGGCCCCTTAAAACAACAAGCATCATCATCATCAGCAGCAGCAAATTTTAGATGTAGTTTTTATCACGCAATTTATTGGGTCCCTTGGATGTCATTAACTCCAAGTTCTACTGTGTTGTGATTTTAATTTTCTTTATACAGCATGCTGTAAGTTTCAACTGTCGTTTTTCTTTTTTCTTTCCTTTTGATTTCTCATTTTCACAACAGTTGTAGCCATTTCCTATCTTATCGCTGCTGAAAACTTATCTGAGTTAGTACAACATTAAACCTGTAGCCTCGCCATAGACCTGTCTGTGTTGGTGCGATGTAAAGCAACTAAGGGAAAAAAAAGTAATCCTGTAGCAAAAAAGAAGAAAGAGAAAGAAAAAGAGAAACAGTTCATTACAGCCACAGCTACATCCTTCCCAGTCCTATCCCTTTACTGTGCCCATGGCTAAACGGTTAGCGTGCTGGCCTTTGGTCACAGGCGTCCCGGGTTCGATTCCCGGCGGGTCTGGAATTTTAACCAGCATTGGTTAATTTTGTTGGCACGGGGGCTGGTTGTATGTGTCAGGTTCATCTCCATTTCATCCTCATTATGATGTGCAGGTCGCCTACAGGAGTCAAATCAAAAGACCTGCACGTGGCGAGCCGAACATGTCCTTGGACACTCCCGGCACGAAAAGCCATACGCCATTTCATTTTACTGTCCCATGATCATTGAAAATGTATCTGATTTAGTGCGACATTGAACTGCTAGCCAAAAGTAAATGTTAACACCCATTTTCAACTTATCTCAGCTTGGATACCATGATTGAATATACATACTAATTTTAGAAGCATAAAAACCACTAGTTACAGTAATTAAAGTAAAGTATAAATGTTCAGTATTCCTGACAACTAGGGGGGGGGGGGGGGGGGGAGGAGAATTGAATTTATTTTGATGTAATGATTTTTTGGGGTTTGTGGACAAGCTGCAGAAAAGCTTTACATTTTGTTAAGATCGTACTTTGCTTGTTCTAATTGGAATGATCATGACTTAATTTCTGTAATTTCGTATGGCATTAACCCAGAAGTTTATGTGTTCAGTGCCATGACAGTATGAATTTATGTAATTTAGTGATCCTTATAGATGTGTCCAGCCAGCCTGATATCTAGACAGAGGAAACTGAGTAGTATAAAATTGTAAGCTTATATGCTTTTTGAAGCTTGTGATCATCTGGGCTTATTATTAACTGTTGTTTTCTTGTAGAAGCTCCAGAGGGTGCTACTCCAGTTGCTGGAGCTTCTCCTGAGGGTGATAGCGCTCCTCATGAACCAGCACCAGGATTGCCTCTTGAAGTGGGGGAGCGAAGTTCAACAGGTCAGGCTATTGAAGTCAGTTCTGCTGCTGGTACAGATGTAGTAACTTCAGTATCCTCTTCTATTACTGCTTCAGGTAAGCAACATCATTTAATTCACGTAAGAGAAAAAGGTCATACAAGTGTGTCCAGCCAGCCTGATGTCTGGATAGAGGAAGTTATGTTGTGTAAAATTGCAAGCTTTATCCTGAATTAAAAATAAGATTTTTTATCTAATTTACGCTATAAATGTAGTAAATCATGTTTGATGTGTTGTAGAGACTTTCACCAGTGATTTTTGAACAAATAGGTAACTAGTAAATAGTACCGGTAAACAATTTGAAGAATTTCCATATGGCTTTTGAGAACCAGATGACATAAGCCTGTTATTATGTGGGCTAGTTTAAAAACAGATTTACTGTTGCTTCACTGGGTTTCTATTCCCTCACTATATTCACTCTGTCTTCAACTGTCTGTCGCACTTGTTCACTCGAAATTTGGTGTCAACAGTCAGGAGGTTGTCACTTGGCTCAGCTTACAGCACTTTTCCATGTGGCCTAAAAGATGCCTGGCCACACCTCGCAGAGAGACAGCTGACAGAACTAGAGAAAGTCAAAGCAATTTTTTTCAGAAAGGTTCTATCAGTATCATCATTTATGCTGTCCTGTTTGGTATACAGTACATTCTTGTTAGGGAACAGTTCTGTATAGAGGAACTATATCTTAAGGACAAATATTTGGAGGGACTTCTATGCCTCTGATCCCATGATGTTCGAAGAGTGAAGGTGAGCAAACTATGATCTAAGGTAGAGTTGCTCTACTGGGCACCCGTTGAGGCTAGCCCATGTGGCTGGGCAGGCTTGACATAACTGTGTAGGCTTACATGTTAAGTGAACGTCACAGTCAAGTGAGAGTGTAAACACATTCGGTACAGCAAAGGAGTGCCATTCGATTGTGACTACAGAGCTTCTATAATACCAATATAAATGGTCCGTTATTGGACATTATAAATTTTCCAGCTAACTCATTCCTGGTTGCCAACGTTTTGCCCCCGTGTGCTAGGTTGGGCTCATCAGTTGGTACCTAGCACACCTACCAAGACGCTGGCTAGTGCTCACCGTGGAGGCCACTGCGTAGGCTACTTAGAGCCACTGGCAGTGCCAATGCACTATGAGAAACTTTGTTTCATTACCAAAAATTGATGCGTGCTTGGCCATCAGATGATATAGATGTTGATTCCCATAGGGAATCTGAAAGATTTATCCCGAGTGAGTAAATTTATAATACCAATATAAATGGTCCGTTATTGGACATTATAGATTTTCCAGCTAACTCATTCCTGGTTGCCAACGTTTCGCTCCGCCCCTGTGCTAGGTTGGGTTCATCAGTTGGTACCTAGCACACCTACCAAGACGCTGGTAATGAGACAAATTTTCTCATAGTGCATTGGCACTGCCGGTGACTCTAAGTAGCCTACGCAGTGGCCTCCATGGTAAGCACTAGCCAGCGTCTTGGTAGATGTGCTAGGTATCAACTGATGAGCCCAACCTAGCACACGGGGGCGAAACGTTGGCAACCAGGAATGAGTTAGCTGGAAAATTTATAATGTCCAATAACGGACCATTTATATTGGTATTATAAATTTACTCATTCAGGACGAATATTTCAGATTCCCTATGGGAATCAACATCTATATCATACAGAGCTCTTGCATCATTTTCAACAAAATGTTGCGTGGAGTACAGCGTAAAGAAAGACACTATAAATGCAAGAAAAACCTCTTTTTTCCTTCAAGTATTTGTATGTAATTTATACTGCATTCAATATTAATAGACATGGTTTTATTTTCCTATATTTACACATTCAAAGAAAGCTGACACATTACAATGCATAGCCACTCAAAAAGAGAATGTTACTTTATGTTCCTCGCACTTAATATTTTATCAGACTTAATATTTATTATTATCAAATTCACCTTTCTTGCAGATAAAAACCGTGTGGATACCTACAACAAACATTATATCTAAGGTTCAATTGTTTGTGGTAAAATGAATCTGAGAGGAACTTCTGCAACAGCATGTGCTCTTTTTGTTTTTTTGAGCAGCTGTACAAAGATATAGGGTTGAAGCAGGCAAGCTAAGATTTACAATTTCTTAGATGGAAATGACAGAATTTCCATCAAGAAAAGTAAAAATTCCTGTTGTCCATTCAGTAAAACATAATACATAATTCAAAAAGTTTTATGCTTGATTTTGAGCAATGTTCTAGTGTTTTGTGAGGATCTCTGTTTTTTGAGTTTGGAAAATAATGTATAAAATCTATCTTCAATCATTTTTATTTGAACATCCCCTTCAACAGTATCATGCAAATGAGCATGTTTCGCTTTGTAGCAGTATTCTATATCATACTTTGATGTCTTGGCGGGGTAGATAAATGAAGAACAAAACCTGGTAGTGTTTTACTTCTAAAATTTATTAACTACTTGCTAAGACTACACATTAACATATAGGATAACAGAGCTCACAACTTCCACTCAAGACATGCAATTACACAGTACATGCTGTCTTATTCCCTCTGTTTATTTACGCTGATACACAGTCTCCAATTACTTCCCCCCTGTGGGTGGGGGCAGTAGAATAACACCCACGGTATCCCCTGCCTGTCGTAAGAGGCGACTAAAAGGGGCCTCAAGGGCTCTGAACTTTGGAGCGTGGGCTGGCGACCACGGGGCCCTCAGCTGAATCCTGGCAATGCTTCCACTTACTTGTGCCAGGCTCCTCACTTTCATCTATCCTATCCGAACTATCTTGGTCAACTCTTGTTCTTTTCCGACCCCGACGCTATTAGGTTTGCGAGGGCTAGTGAGTCTTTCATTTTCACGCCCTTCGTGGCCCTTGCCGTCCTTTGGCCGATATCTTCATTTTTCGAAGTGTCGGACCCCTTCCATATTTTTCCTCTGATTAGTGTTATATAGAGGTTGGTTGCCCAGTTGTACTTCCTCTTAAAACAATAATCACCACCACCACCACCGCCACCACCATCTCCAATTACTTACACTACAGACTCACTCAGTCACACTCGTCGGCATTGTCACAGTCCACAGTTCACAGCATGCGCACGACAGTCTCATAATTCAGGACGAGGTTTGTTTTCCGCACCCCGGTGGAACTCCGTTTGCAGCCTACGCTTGTCGGCATCCAGCGTCATCTACACGCTGCACTAGAACACTCAGTGTCCTTCTGCCGGCCCCGATAGGCACACACGCGACGATAGGCAAACAGGACAGTGCTCAGTTCGGCAGATGTACCCTCCACTGACTGCCCCTCTCAACTTCGGCTTTCTCTTGCTCTGGGCTAGTAACTGACGTAGCTCACATTGAGCCCACCCGTGACTGTAGCACCCTTTGTTCTCTTTCGATTCACTACGTCCACACACTCACTGAACTACACCAACTCAACTCGCTGGCAAGTCGCTTCTGTCTTACATACCTGAGGCCAGCCCTTCGAGATACTTCAGTCTCGCAAAGCTCATCGAAACCTCCAGGAGCCTGTTCCATGAATGAACTTAGCAACTTTGCACTTTTCAGTTCAGATTTTCTTCCACCATTACTAACTCACGTTCCAACTCAAGATTTTTTTTCTGTGGTATATTTCTATACGGAGAAGTTCATGCTTCGGTTTGGCTGTTGTCTTCCTTCCTAGTGGAAGGACATGGACAATGTGCCAGCTTTTCACTTTTTAAGCCTGTTATGTTCCTCCATTGGTACAGAAATACAAAGTGCCAAGAAATGAAGTGAAACGTTTTTGGAAATCTTGCAAAGAGACAATTCCCTTTTCATCTGTTAAGAAGTATCTACACTAGTTTCTTGGCGTAGAATTTGGTTTAGTGATATAACATGTTACAACGAGAGCTTTTGTTATCATCAAGTGAGGATAGTGATGAAGAATCCTACAAGAGAACGTACAAAGACAGGATAATTTTCATAACCTCACTTCGACGGAATTTCGCGAGTGTTTTCATGTTACCCCAACACAAGCTGTGTTCTTGAAATGACTGATCATTTATTGAAACCTGCAACAAAAAGAAGTCAATACCTTTCTGAAAAACAGCAAATTCTTATATGTTTACATTGGTTAGGAAATGGTACCCAGCTGTACGGTGTAGCAGCAATGCATGGGACATCAAAATCAGCCATTCGTAGAACTGTTACTAGTCGTGAATGCTATAGTAAATGTAATATTTCCTAACATAGTAGGTTGGCCTGATAATCCACATAATATAGTGACGGAATTTCTAATGAAGGGTGGCTTTCCTTCTGTGTGTGGCTGTGTTGACGATACTCTCGTTAATATTGATGCTCCTAATGAGCACGAAAAGATTTATGTTAATAGACACGGGCATCATTCTCTCAATATTATGGTGATGACTGGTGCAGACTTGACTTTCTACAGTGCTAATACTAGCTGGCCAGGTAGTGCGCACGATTCCCGGGTCCTAAGAAACACTGCTGTTTGTAGACGTTTTGACTCAGGTTAGAGGCCATTCTCAGGAGCAGTTATATTAGGTGACAGTGCCTATGGACTAAGAGTTGTTAATACACCCTCTTAATAGAAATCCTGACGATGCTATTGAACACTGATTTAACAAGGCACATACTGTAAATGAACATGGCGTATTGTTGAGAATAGTATTGGAATTCTAAAGAAACGTTTCTCCTGCTTAAACCACTTAAGATTATGTCCAACAAAAGCAGGAAAGGTGGTCATAGCATGTATTGCATTACATAATATTGCACATAAAGTTGGAAGAAAGAAGGAGAGTTACTTTCATAGATGAAAATGAACACTCCAATCCTGAAAATGATGAGGCACCCAATCTAGACACCATTGCTAAACTTAATTCGTTGTTGAGATATTTTGCTAACTGAACTGAACAATAACAACTGTTTCCACATTATTTACATTTATTTTTATTTACTGGCTATTTTACAAGGTAAAAAAGAAAACGTGTTAACTTGCAAATAAGGTTAATAATAGATCAATTTATCTTATCAGTCAACACTTTAGTTGGTAATGCACTCTAGGTTTACACTATCTTCTGTAGTGTATATTGGTACAATTTCTTCCTGCGAAGCAGAAGCTGCAATATTGCTAGTAAATTCTGAAGATGGTAGCCCTAACTCACGTTCCAACTCGAGAGTTTGTTTCTTCCTGTGGTATATTTCTATATGGAGAAGTTCATGCTTCAGTTTTTTTTGTCTTCCTTCCTAGTGGAAGGACATGGAGAATGTGCCAGCTTCCTTTCTTCCTTCTTGGTGTATTTTCTTCCCCTTCGGGAAGTTCAGCAGGAGTCTGAGTCAGTGTTGTTGGCACTACCCTCGCTCGTTCTTCCATATAGCTTTCGGGAACATTCAATCCACCTAAGACGGCTGAATCTTCCTCCAGAATATCAAATATAGCAGCATCTGCCTCGTCCAACTTCTTTTCTTTCCCTCCTACACTCCCTGTCTTCTTGGCATTATCTCCCTTTGCCTAAAAGCAAGAGTTTAATGCTTGAGACATGTAAGATGAAATCATTACATGTATTCTTCAATCACTACTAGATAACACTTTTAAATAACATGTCGTATTGACTTACGTGAGGTTATATAAATTGATTTAAGCAATATATTCTCGATGAAAGAATGATAGTGGAAACGTAAATATTTACTTACCAATGCACGACAATTCTGCAGTCCAAATAGATTGTCCCTTGCGTAAATACAAGATTTCTCAGCTCCAGCTAATTGTAGTGATTGAGCTTTCTTAAGGACTTCTGTCCAGGCGGATCGCTTATCATCGCGCGAAAGATTACTTTTGAAGTTCCCAAAAAGTATAACTCGATTCTCCTTGACAACTTGTAAAACAGCTAACTTCTTATAGTTATCTTTCTTTCCCATTAAGGGTTATAAATTTCATTTTTTGGGTCCGTATTGAACTGAGATTACGTATAATTTAATCTTACAAAAACTGTTTATTCCATCTATTCAATACTTTATGCTATTTGCAATGCCAATATTTACATTACAATGAGCAGTTAGGGACTAATTTCGACCCTACTTGGGGTCATCATCAGCCATCATTAGATAAGTACACAATTTTGTCGAATGTCCTAAAACATTATTACCTATTAAACAATAAAACTAATCATGGGTTATAAACTTCATGGTTCTGATCCGTATTGAATTGCAAGTACAATGTAATTATTAAATTAATGTAGTAATGGTCCACCTTTCAATACTATAATATGTAATATTCTAAATTACATTAATCAGGGACTAGTTTCGGCCGGGGCTGGCCATCTTCAGCCGTAATGTAAAACACCTAATAACTAAACAAATGTACATGTACACAATTGACATAAAACAAACGAAAACAAATATATACAAAATGACATTAAAAACTGGGATGGAATTATGAATAAATCTGAAAATGAATTAGGTTCTAACATCTTGAGTATGTTCATCATTGAGAATAATTTCAAGTATTAATTTATATACACAGAACTGTTAGTTCTAATACTGCTGGGAACTGGTATATGTTGATCCTGTAGTTTGTCATCAAATCTATTTGTGTGGTGTTAGCTATATGTAATCCATTGGACACTGCTGTAAATAACCACTAGCTGACGGGGAACTGTTAGATGTTGTTTCATCCTCAATCAAAATAATAAATGAGATGCTCTCATGGTGCTTGTTAAATCTTGCTGAAAATGTTGTTGGACATTGTCAGGACAGCACATGAAGATGTGGTTAACACAGATACATTGTCTGGTATAAAATTTTTGCGAATCATTGCGGTGCCCATGAAGTTAACCTGATAAATTAGATAAAATTAAATTAATGAATTGAATGAGAGAATGTGTTAGTTAGATGGCATAGGTTGTATGAGACCTCTCAATACAGCATGAGGTGTATGGTCTATTGTTGAGTGTGCTTCAGACTAACTGTTGTGAGATTGAAATGAAAAGGAAGGAGAGGGAGGGGAAGGGGGTGGGGAGGGGCATTAAGGTGGGGCTGAAGGATGTGGGAAAAAGGATGGCTGTTGAGGAAATGTGCTGTGAATATTATGAAAAACTGAATTATGACTTGTTGGTTTGACATTGCTGAAAATGGGAATTAGAAGGTCCAAAAGGATATTAGGTTTTTCTGAAATTTCATTAGGATTATGATTTGGGTTGAAATATTGATCTAAAAGTATGAAGCAGCTTTCGGTAATGTTAAGGAGGGGTCCTTTATTGATGATTTTGAGAATTTCCATATCTTGTTTTATGTCTGTGAATTTGTGCTTATAGTCATGCATATGCTGTCCTGCAGCCGAAAATTTATTGTATTTCAGGGCATTGACGTGTTCTGAGTACCTTATCTTAAAATTTCTCCCGGTCTGTCCGACGTAAGAAGAATTACAACTATTGCAAGTGATCCTGTATACTCCTGATTTTGAATAACTATTGAACTTGTTTATGGATGTGGCATTATGTAAGATTTGTGCATTCCTATTCTTAGTTTTGAAAGCTACTTTTACATCGTGCTTTTTAAAGATGTTAGTGACTTGGTAGATTTGTTCGTTGAAGGTAAAGATAGAAAGAGAAGAGTTGTTTTTCTTATCTTTTTTCAAGGTGGTAGAAGGGCAGTATTTATATTTATTGATTATTTTATCTATAATGAATTTGCTGTATCCATTGGATTTAGCTATATGGCGACTAGTATTCAACTCATTTTTGAGGTCTCTTTTAGACATTGGAACATTGAAGGCTCGGTATACCATGCTGTTGTATGCTGCTCGTTTGTGAATTTGGGGGTGTGAAGAATCTTGACGGATTGTGGTGACTGTTTGGGTGGGTTTTCTGAAAATCTTATATTGTAAGTAACTTGGGTGTCTGGTAATAGTTAGGTCTAGAAAATTTATTTTCTGTTCAATTTTGGATTCATGATCACTTATACCATCTATCACTTCAGTTTCCCTATATTGCATTGAATGATCGAAGGTGCAAAGTACAAAATACATCCGAGACTTTGAACTACAAATAATCAAAATACACTAATCAAATTATTATTCTTGTTTTTTCCAACTACCCTGTACTATTTGTTCTCGTCAGTATGCCAACAGTACAATATTTGAATATGAAGAGCAGCAAACAATCACCAGCAATCCAAGGACTGTTAAGTAATTCTCCAGTGAAATACCATATATTCTCTTGAACTTCTTATTTCTTCTTAAAAACAAAATTTATAGGGGTATTGTGTTATTTATGTAAAGAAATGATTACCTTTGTGATAGTTTGAATGAATCTGTGAACGGTTTTCTATATAATGTATTTTTTCTGCATGAATGTAAAAGCTGCGGAAGTTACAACTCCTTATAATAATAACCTGTCTTTATAAGTATTCTACCAATGATATTGAAATAAAGAAGTGAATATCATTTCCTATTTCTCACAACCTAAATTCGAAACAAAGTACACCTATCCTACTTAACCTAGAACACACAAATCTACTGAACTACTTGCTATAAAATTTAAATAAATATAGCTTATCTGAATTTCTACCAACGAGCACTAAACACCAATATATGTATATAGCACTAAATTTCTCTCTCTCTCAACCAAATTTCAGGAGATTTTAACTACTTTATCACTACGATACGAGCACTGTACAGCCTGTCATTCACTATCGCATCCAACAATGCAATGACGGTAGCCCGATACTATGGACATATTAAAAATACAAATTTTATGATCCACCAAAAGGAAACATAACTCGTAACACCAAGATAACAACTGAACTTCTTTGAAATAGCACTTTTATTTAATATGAAGGACATGCATCTCAGCACTTTACCAAGCATTACTCACCATTTCCTTAAATTTGAAAATGTACACCTTTACACAGATTATAAACAATCGCATTCTTTATGAATAATTAAAATAGTTACCAAGCCAAAATTTTTATTAAATGGTGTACTCCACAACATGTTTAAGACTCTAATTTGAATTATTCATAAAGAATTCATTCAGTCATGGATAAGGCCAACATAAAACATGGTTGTGTTTATAAGATTAAAAAACAATCACACTTTTAAATAAACCTTGCTGATTGTATAGCTATACATTTAGCCAGTGTCCAGCTTGAATTCAGGGGAACATTCCCAAGCTACTAGCAGTTACTTGACCACATCTTCCCTCTTCCCTGTATGCAGTCCAGTCGCTAATGTCCAAAGATCCAAGAAGGCTTGGTTAACATTAATTACTATGCAGGCAACAACAGTTAGTCTGGTACCCCGTGTGGGTGGGGGATGCAGACGAAGAATACACACAAGGTATCCCCTGTCTGTCGTAAGAGGCAACTAAAAGGGGCAGAATCATTTACCAGTGATTAGAAATTAGAACCATGAGATTACTTATGATTAGTACCATTACATGCGGAACACCATGGGCCGATGATACTTGCAACTAGTACCACCTTGTGAGGAAAACAAAGGGTCTACGTTACATATGAGTAGTACCATTATGCGAAGAACACTACGGGTCTGGTGGACGTTTGTGATGAGTATCATCGTGTGCATTCCACCAGTCTGTTCCACTGTGTTCAGAACGGGTCTGCGTTACCTATGAGTAGCACCACTTTATGAGAAACACCATGGGTTTACGTTGCCTGTGATTAGTACCACTAAGTGAGAAACACCACAGTTTTGCCTGGCACCTGTGATTAGTACCATTATATGAGGAAAACCATGGGTCTGGGTTGCTTGTGAGTAATACCCTTATGTGCGAAACACCATGGGTTGCATCCGGGATACAGTGGGTTCGAATCCCACTGTTGGCAGCCCTGAAGATGGTTTTCTGTGGTTTCCCATTTTCACACCAGGCAAATGCTGGGTCTGTACTTTAATGAAGGCCACGGTCGCTTCCTTCCAACTCCTAGGCCTTTCCTATCCCATTGTCGCCATAAGACGTATCTGTGTCGGTGCAATGTAAAGCAACTAGCAAAAAAAAAAAAAAAAACATGGGTTTGTGTTACCTGTGAGTGGTGCCGTTGTGTGTGACATACCGTGGATCTACATTATCTGCAATTAGCACCACCATGCAAGAAACACTAAGAGTACATTACCTGTGATTAGTACCGCTATAGGGGGAACATCATGGTTCTGCTTTACTAGTGATTAGTACCATTATGAGGGGCCAGTGACCTGGGTTTTGGACCCCTTTAGGTAATAAGCATCATCCCAGTAATTAAGGAATTATGAATTGGATCCACTGACTCTTTTAGATCCTAGTCAGTGGATACATTTTGAAGTATTAATTATTGTGTCATTTCGTTGCACCTCATACCACTAGGGGCCAATGACATAGCTATTAGGCCCCTTGAAACAACAATTACCATCAATCATCATCAGTTAGTCTGGTGCCAACATGAACCAGTCTCTTCTAACAATGTTCTCTTAAATATGACTTCAGATAAAATGTTAAATGATAATAGATCAGTAAAAATCAGATCCACAGGGAAAATAATTGTTCAATAAAACCAAAATGTACCACATATATTTAACACCACCTCAATAATGTTTCCTGAAAGAATCATAATCATTTCTTTTGGGGAAACTGGGTAGAATGTTTTAAGACAATATACCTCCATTTATTTTGGTCATACATTTTTTTCTCCTATCTCCCCTAACTTCTGTAGATCTTGCTTAATCTGGTTTACTCACCACCTTCCAGGACATCTAGCTGATCTTCATCCAGGACAGTTCCTGTCCAAATACTGTCATGGAATTTGAGTCATCCACATTACATGGCCAAACCACTTCTTCCTTTCAGTACTCAGCCTTTCTTTCAAAGTTAAATCCACCAGCATTTCTTTTTTTATGTACATTATTCACTTCTGATCTTGCATTGAATTTAAATCAGATATAAAATTGTTCCATAATGATTGATTGATTTTCAGTTGAGCATAACATATAATCCTCTGCTTTGGTAGAAAATAGCATCAAAGTGATCCAGAATTTTTGGTGCAGCCTTTGTTAGTAGTGAAGAAGTTGGCTTTTTCCTGATATTTTTGGTCCTGGATGTTTTGGGGAGCTGGACAGAAAGGGACAGCTGAGGAAAAGTTAAACAGTAGTCATTTTATGTTAAGGTCTAGTGGTTCCTTTTGTCCGAGTACTGACTGGTGTCTGAATTCTCTGACACTGGTGAATACTTCCAAGATTTGAACATTTTGATTTGACAGACCCCAGTATAGTTGGAGATGATCAGATCTTCACTGAGAGTTTGCAGTTATGATAATTTCAGAGCTATGTAGTTAGGATATTACTGGAGCCTTCCACTTTTACAGTTGTTGCACCAAATATCTGGGACGAACGGGGTGGACTTTTTCTTTTCCTGTATTTGTGTCATGCTGCCATCCACCTGAATCCTTCATTTATATTGTTCCAGTCTTCATTATCTAAGCCTACTTTATTTTAGATTTTCTATTTAATTGGCTACTACTGCCATCTTTTTTACATGCATATTTTATTCTCCAGGGGAAAGCAGCAAGAGTGGAAGTATTAGTGGTGGTACTGTCCTGCCTTGGGGAGCTCACAAAGAGCGTTCACCGTATCCTGCTTGTGTCAATATCGACATGGACATCAGACCAGGCGAATTTGTTATGAGGACACTCTTTGCTGACTTCACCGTCCAAGCAGAGAAGAAAATGGAGGCTGTCATGGCTGAACCTCTAGTATGATCTTTCTGTTAATTGAAACCCAATTATATATCTATATAACGGAAAGAGAACAATCAGTTGTACAAATTTACTTCAAAGGCAGGAAGCTAGGATGGAGGATAAAAAGAAATACAAAGAAACAATGAGAAATATGTGTGGTAAGGGGGACAATAAAAAGGGGAGAAAAACATTTCCTTTACCTCCTTCATAGCTCTTTGTTTTTGATTAAGCTTTATCGTGTATAATATATTGTTAATATTGTTTTAATGCAGTGTCCACAAAATTACTGGATTCTTTACTGTATGTTCATTTGTCTCTATTGCCTTTTTTGCTTGCTTAGATTTCATGTCTCTAATATATCGTATACATGTCACTTAATTACAGTAATGTTCTCGTCTATGGCTACAGATCTTAACTGACACTTGGCACTGATTGAGGAAATAAAATCTCTTTTGAATTAATTGATATTGGTTCATTTATTTCAGAATTGCAATGGTTTTACGTAGGTCATTTCATAAGTCATGACAATGGTGTTATATCATCTGGACATGTAGCAGCACGGTAATTCCAGTATTACGTTAGATACTCTATGGCACACACGGTGATGGTCAGCAACAGATCGTGTCTGCGGGCACAAGTGGCTAGGTACAAGTGACTGGCATAGTCAGTGTGTGTCTGGCCATGCTCCAAGTTGTATGTTAGTAAAGTAGAACAGTTGATCATATGTGAAAATTACAGGGTTACGTCGTGCATTCCTATCTACGAAATGTCATGGTAAAATTTGTCACAAATGGAACATAATAATTGCTTTCAAGAAATATTTTATTTTTGGTGAATATTATGTATATCTACTTTACTACTTTACAAGTACTTTTGGTGCTACGCTCACAGTAACACACGTATGTCTTTTGTTTGTCTTGCACTTTCAACAATTTCGTGTGTGATGTCTGTGTTCACTGGAGTTCTTCGCTTTCGTTTTATTGCTTCAGGTGTCAATGACATCATTTCCTGAATTGCACCGCGATATGAAAGATTTAATAGGCGACAAAAAGCTATGGCCAATGTACATAAGAAGAATTCTGTGGACTAGTGATTTATTGGTCCAGGGATCATGCTATTTCCATTCGAACAAAAAAAAAAAAATGTATTGGTCCAGGGATCATGCTGTTTTACTTATCGTGAATGCTATTGACTTCCATTTTGTTGTTTCAACTGGCCGCTTTAGACATATGGACAAAGATAATGAGAGTCCACAGACATAGCACTCCCATTTCTCGGTGCTAGCCCTGGACCTCAAGAAATTAACAAAAGACGGCACCAGCAGCGAAATACGGCATAAAGGCGTCCTGTATACAGGCCTTAAGTATGTATTCATATTTCTCTAATAACGACGGTATTTCTTAATTTACCGCAGATTTTTCACTTCATTTACGTAAAAGCAATTATTATGTTCAATTTGTGACAAATTTTACAGTGACATTTTGTAGATAGGAATGCGCGATGTAACCAGTTACAGTTCTCTTCGGCAGAAACGCCTGTCAGTGTCATATGAAGCTATGAGAAGCTGCAGGTGGTGGGGCATTGCAATATCAAACTGTTGCACTAGCAGCCTTCCATCGCTCAACTGATGAAATCTGGGTGCAGGTGTACAAACCAGAACTGAAGCATCAGTCAGCTGAATGTCACTATGACAACGGCATGTGCAACAGAATCCATCACCTTCGGAGGCTGTGCTCATTTTGACGAATGATAGCCAGGGTGCTCATGGGTGTCATCCTCTTCATGAGGGCCACTCCATCAATAACCAGTCCTCTTGCACATTTCTACTGGATTGTCTGCTTCATACACTTTGGGGGAAATGTTTGGCATTGCTGGACTGCACCATACTCCTCGATAACACTCAAGTCCACACTCTATTTCTTACATGGGACTTTGTACAGCATTGGGTTGGAAATCTTAAAATACTCTCTCTATTCACCAGATCTCAGTCCATCTGGTTTTTTATCTCATTCTGAAATTGAATAACTCGTTGCATGCGATATGCTTTGTAGCATATTGACAACAAGTGGTACACATTGATGCAACCAACACCACCAATGACTCAACACCTTCCCTATCGTTGACGTGTGATGCCCTGGAAGGCGATTATGAAGGACATTACATGTGTGTGTTTGATGTGTACATAATAAAATACAACAACACTTCGTTCTGTGTGCAAATCTTCAGATTGTCTCCTGCCATTAGCTCTTGTACCCTGAACCTGTTCGTTTTTTTTGCAATGAGATGTACAGCTGTCAAAAAATAAAGTGGCCACACTTGAACAGTGTATATATTCTAAGTTCCACTTCTGATCCTGTTACACGATGCGTGTGCTATTAGGTTCATAATAGAAGCACTATGAACTATGCTGAACTGTGGTTATTAAGGAGGAGTCGTTCAATATCTGCTTCTTACAGAACAGTTACATAAGAATTTAAAGGTTGCGAGTTCAAGCCTTGTTGAAGTTATCATTTTTACTTTGTTATTGTTCTTCAGCAATATAAATAATACAGATGTTAGTTTTGGAACAATACAGGTGCATAATACTAGTATTAGTTTTTCTTTTATATTATATATTCTATATTATTTACATTATCATGTTAATGAAATAAAATGAAAAGGAGTGATGAGGATTTGCTCCTGAGATGTTGCCATCTGAATTCTGGGTTCTTCGGACTGAGTTATATGGGATTTACTTTGTATTGATGCAATTCAATGCATATGCAGAACCACTAGAAATTAACATTCATTTAGATTATATTTTGATTATTTAATAATGATATATAAACAAGTTTATTTTATGACAGTAATATTATTTTGTACTTGTTGTAGCAGCTGCAGTAATATTTCTTAACTTATAAACAAAGCAGTGATTAAGGAATTCATTTGTGCATACAGTTCCCAGTGCAGGTCTGTAGAAAACAAATTACAGTTCTCAGGTTTCTTTTAATTCTTTAGAATTTATTTCTGAAAATAATATAGTAATTAATAAGACTCTGAATGTATTTATATTATTGAATTTTAATTCTGAAATTTATATTTGTATCATTGTGAATACTTCGCCATATTTGAAGACGTGGGTAGAGGCTAACACTCTATGATATAACCGATGACACCATTTCTGTCTGAGACTTAGCAGTTGACTGACATGGTTCCATAAAGTGGTGAAGGAACAAAATAAAGTGTAATTTGGGCTGAGATTGAACTTCGATTTGTGGCCTCCAAAGTAGCTAGGCATTTTCCATGTTTCAGAAAGGACAGGGTGCAAAATAATCGATGTTTAGGTAATTTTGTCAGAAAAGCTGGTAGTGATAGAAGGAAGAGTTTCAACACCACAACAGGACACCAGATTAGTGGCAGAGGTTGAAAGAAATCCCTTTCATACTGCTGCTTTGAGAGCAGTCATTAATTTTCCTGGCCATAATCAGGCCATGAGAAATTGTGTGAGATCTCTCAACGTGCCATTCGTAGAAAAGTTCTTAAGGAGGAGCCTGTATAGGATTATGGATGGTACTAAAAGCATTTGAATGCAAAGTTCTTTCTAGACGGTGACATTGTAGTGACATAGCAATTACATAGCAAGCTGCCGTATGGAGAGCTGCAGCATTCAATTGAGTGAAGGCTGGCGATGGTTATAGCGGCATGACATGTTGGTGACGTTGGCGGTGACATTGGAAGTCCATTGTAGTTTATGTAGAATCTTGTAGAAATACTTGGGGAAATATTACAGCGGTTGATAGAGAGGTGTATTGTGTGAATATAAGGAGGAGACTACTGGAAAAAGCACAAACACCCAGTCCCTGAGCCAGAAGAATTAATCAAACTCTATTAAAACCCCACGTGGCGCGTCCCAGGTGGCGGATAGGGGGGTCCTAACCGGCTTGCCGGCGGACTTGAGGGAAATAAAATACCTCTCGCGGACCAAACACACAGCCCCTTCTGGGTGGGGGGCGCAGACGAAGAATTCACCCACGGTATCCTCTGCCTGTCGTAATAGGCGACTAAAAGGGGCAACCAAGGGATGATTGTCTTGCAACCATGAAACTACTTGTGATTAGTACCACCACGTGGAGAACATCATGGGTCGCTTTTACTTGCGCGTAGTACAGTACCACTACGTTAGGTACCAAATAGGTTTGTGATTAGTAGCAAAAAGGAGCACCGTGCGGTCGGCTTTTGCTATGAGCGGGACCATGGGATGATAGCTACCATGGTTCTGCTTTGCCTATGATTAGTACCCACTATATGAAGAACACCATGGGATAGGGGAAGGTCCCTGTGGTTAGTACTCTTATGTGCTGAAGACCATAGGGTTGCGTTGCCTGTAAATGGCGCTGCAATGTGAGAAAAACCATAGGTCTGTAGTATATGTCGAATTTCATAACCTGTGAGTGGTACCATAATGTGTGGAATACCGCGAGTCTCTGCTGCTTTTGATTAGTACCGCAGCGTGACAAATACCATGGTTCTTCATTCCTAGCGATAAGTACCGTTATGAGGGATATGGATTTTGGACCCCCTTTAGACTGCAAGCATCATCGATTCAATGTTATGCTATAGCTGCAGTCCCTTGGTCAGTAATCATATTGTTTTACGTCAGAATCTGTGAATGTAAGTCATTGCGGGTCGCATCCACTGATTGTTTTAAATTCATGTCCATCAATTCATTCTTCGTCCTCACGTTTTGAATTCTCGTCAGTGGAGAATTTTGGACTTTTAATTCATCATTCCATTTCGTCTCATTTTTCACCATTACGGGCCGATGACCTCGATGTTAGACCCCTTTACACAGCAAGCATCATCATCATCTATTAAAACCCCCCCGATCCTTCAGGGAATCGAACCCGGGATCTCTTGAACTGAAGGCCTCAACGCTAACCATTCAGCCAAGCCATTGGACAGTAATAATACGTGTGTAGTGTTGAGAAAGAAACTGCTTGAAAGGGAGAAAATGGAACATCTGACAGGACATTTTTGATACAAATGGTTTCAATTGTGATAAAAAAAATTTAGCAGTATATTATATTTTCATGTCATAATTTGGTATTCCCTTAGCAAAGAATGTGTTACAAGTCATTAGAAGCATTTTAACATTTTAAAGCATATTAATTTTAATATATTTTTGTAACATCTAATGGGGAAACTGTCTCAATAAATACCTAATCAGCATGATTGTGCTGATACCATTCCAGCAAAACTATGGCAGATGAAATTTTTAAAGTATTTATTCTCTCCTTTAGGCCTTATACCCATCCCAAAAGTGTAATTAGAATTTAAAAAATCAATAAAGAATGTATCCAGGTGGGAAAGAGTTATGGAGGATAAGATAAGTAGAGGAAGATCAAGACGACAATGGTTAAACTTGGTTTCTAATGATTTAAAAATTAAAAAGTATACAACTAAATGAGGTCACAGAACTAGTTATACACAAGGGATTGTGGTGGTGGTGGTGGTTAGTAAATTCACAGAGGCTTGTAACTGAATGCTGAAAGGCGTAACAATCTATAAAGATGTATGTGTGGCGTAATGAATTCATGAACATTGTGTTAATTACTAAAACAGTCATAAAAGAGACAGGAGCATTTATACTCTCTCTTTAAAGAATAACAAGCAGTAGGTTGTTTTCGAGCATACAACATTGTGAATACCAGTGCAACTCATTACCACTATGCCACAATAGTAGCATGCAGAACTGGTCCATTATAACTATAGATGTCAAACCACATCACACCATGGTCCAATAATATGTAAAATTGCTTGTCTGAATGGTAGTGAAGGAACCCGAAGGGGAGTTTTTGTTCAAGAGAGCGGCCACTTTTGTTTTTTGGCAGCTCCATTGCCTTGATTTTCCAATGCACGTCATCGATTTCTCGTGCTGCATTCTTGTCAGACAATATAACAGAGTTGCCATGACTTATGAAATTACTCCTGTATATAGTCTCTTAAGGAAAGGAAAGTGTAAATGCATACACCTAACTTAAGTTTGCTCTTATTATGCACATGTGACTAAAGTTTAGCTTTCCTATCAGAGTATTTTGGCTTCTGCAATGCTTTTCAAACCTGTGTAAGAAGAATCCATTCTTTGCTGGGTTGTATGGATAACTCCTCAGTTCTTGTTGAAGAAAACCGAAGGGGCCATAGAAAACCCTCGACCTTTGCATCATCTTGCCTGTAATTCGCTTGCCTTCACTGCAAGATGTGGCCATGTGAGCTTAATTCTTATCCACTTCTCATACAACTCTGATGCAGTCTAGATGAGTTACTGATATCTGAGTTCCATCTGGTTGAGCAGCACTCACCTTGGCAGACCAAGCCCTTAAAACACTGTATGTAGCATTGATTTGTTTTATATTAATTTTCATATTCAAAAGTAGTCTGGTAATGTACAGTTGTGTGACCTGTGAGCCCAATCTGGACATTTTAGTCAATCTAGGGAAAAGGAGTATAAGTCAAAATATGCAACTTTTCAGTACATGCGATTTAAGGTTGCTACTTTTACATTCTAGAAAACTGCTTTTAACATATTGATTACATGCAAATGGATACTTATTTAGATTATTCTTTTACTTGTACCTTTAATACTTAACTGTAGTATCTTGAGCTAACATAAAAAATTGCTGTGAGCCTGCATCTGGGAGATAGTGGGTTCGAATCCCACTGTCAGCAGCCCTGAAGATGGTTTGCCATGGTTTCCCATTTTCACATCAGATAAGTGCTGGGGCTGTACCTTAATTAAGACTACGGCCACTTCCTTCCAACTCGTACGCCTTTCCTATCCCATCGTCGCCATAAGACCTATCTGTGTTGGTGCGACGTGAAACAAATTATTTTTAAAAGAAAGTTTGGACAAGGGAAGATTAATCTGCTCAAACAGCAAACATCAAAGAGCACTCTTCACGAAATAATCTTAGTTTAAAATTGCCATAAAGCAGTTTAAAACTGGGTTCTGAAAATGCTGACTAAGGTACACAAAAGCAAAAGAATGGGTACTCCACTTGACAAGTTTGCCATTAGGAATGAAATTCTTTCTTGGAAATTGCAATTTCAATTTATGAGTTTCCATATAGTGTAACATTTTTATTTCTCTACATACACATGAAACTTCTGAATGCGTAGATTCTTTACTTCTTCTCCACATAAGATCCAACAACACAGAGTCTTTTGTCCCAACACTGCACCAGTTTATTGAACACCTCTGCAGAAAATAATGTAGGCCCATAAATACTGTTTTTACAGTAGCCTGGTCCTTAACATCAAATTGGAATACCGAGCTTGCAACTCTGTCTTCAGTGTTGGAAACATATCAAAATTGTTTGGTACTGAATTAGGGTTGAATGGAGGATAAGACATCTGTCCCCTCCCCATTCCTGCAATTTTGACCAATGTTTATGAAGCTGAGAGGAGTTGGGTATCGTCACTGTATGACACCAGCTGAGAGTAGGCCTGAGTGCTTGGGTAGAATTGCTTATTTTAGTAGCTGGATGACAAGCTGAGAGTAGGCTAGGGCATTTGTGTAGAATTGCTGATTTCAGTTTATACACAGTTTTACAGTACCGAACGTTATTAACCGTGTTACCTTGTTTAAGTAAATCTGTGAATAGAATATTTATGGCATCCCAGAATGCAGAACACAGCACCTTACATACTGAAGACTTCACTTTGAATTTCTTTCTGTCGGAAGAAGATGTATTCATGAGTTTGGGAGTAAAATGATTAAGAATTGTCACATCCCTCTCCACAATATGCACAATTATATGTCCATCTTTCTGGTACCACATTAGACTATCAGACTGCAGCCCTATCTCGTCTGACACAAAACGTCATCTTCACAAACTTTGCGGTATCTCAAGTCATCGTGGACGATTTTGTGAGTAGTTCCTCACATCACATCTCCTATGCATGAGCACCTGTCATGATGCATTACTCCTACTGTTGTAACACCAGTCTTTCCAAACACAGGTTTGTTGTATATGTCACGCCAGTTACACATTAGTGTCTATGAAGAAATTGTTGACTGCTACTGTAAGGGACACCGGGCGAGTTGGCCGTGCATGTAGAGGCGCGCGGCTGTGAGCTTGCGTCCGGGAGATAGTAGGTTCGAATCCCACTATCGGCAGCCCTGAAGATGGTTTTCCATGGTTTCCCATTTTCACACCAGGCAAATGCTGGGGCTGCACCTTAATTAAGACCACGGCCACTTCCTTCCAACTCCTAGGCCTTTCCGATCCCATTGTCGCCATAAGACCTATCTGTGTCGGTGCGACGTAAAGCCCCTAGCAAAAAAAAAGAAAAAAAAAGGGACAGATGACTAGTTTACCATGTGCATAATGTTACTCCACTACTTTTGTAACAACTTTTTCAGAGGAGGGAAATTTATGTATTGAATGACATTTCATGTCATTGCAGACAATGGAACATGAGTTTATGAATTTAATCAGAAACAAAAAGAAACTGCATTATATGGAAACATTCTGATTCACCACCTTGAAAGAAATTCAACTCATTTGTATGCTAGAGAGGAAAAAATTAACATATTCTGGAATTTCAATTTATCCTGCTGTGTGAATTCCTTCTGCCAAAAACAGCCATTAACAGAGATCTTGATTTGCAAACTCTTGCAAAATTACATTGAAACATAAAATAAGAGACCAGGACAATTCCATGTCAAACTGAGACTTCTCTATAATGGAACATAGCCTTACTTGCTAAGCCAGACCAAAATTTTGTTAGAAAAGTACGTGGGAGGTCATGCTGCAACCTCCATTCAGTCATGATCTGATTACAACAGTTCTCCGCCTCTTCAGTCCACTCGAAAAATTGCCTGTGGAAGGGAATACAGTAAAAGCTATTTTATCCAGCACTTTTGGGACCAAAGAATTGCTGTTTATCAAAATTTTCTGGATATTCGTGACTGTGTATCCAAACTGTATCTTTTCAATCACATTCACATATCCTGTTTTTGACTTCTTGCAACAGCACTTTCTTCTCTCAAAATGCCTGATGGTTACTCTTTGTTTAATACAAGCTTTATTTTTCCTCCTGTTGCACATGCAACTCTTTCATATTGTACTTTCCTCACGCAGTGTGATTACCAACTTGCTCTTTCTTTTTGATACTGCAGAGCTTTTCTTTAGTTGTGAAAAACCTACAATGAGAACTCTCACTGGCCATCCTAAACTCATGGTATTTTGTAAACTTAAAGTGATATAAACGTGTCACGCTTCTCATTCTTGGCAAGAACAGATTTTCCGACAAAGTTAGTGGAAGAATACCACCTTCCAGATTTCTGTATGTCGGGAGCACTGCAAACAATCTTAACAAAAATAATACCTGCACCTCAACTTTCCGCCACCAAACTTTTTAAAAAATATGAGAGGATTATTCGCGTATAAGTATAGTCCGACTCGTTGGCTGAATGGTCAGCATACTGACCTTTGGTTCAGTGAGTCCCGGGTTAGATTCCTGGCTGGGTCGGAGATTTTAATTGCTTTTGATTAATTCTTCTGGCTCGGGGACTGGGTGTATGTGTCTGTCCCAACACTCTCCTCATCATATTCAGACAACATGCCACACTAACAACAACCACAGAAACACGCAGTAGTGATTACATCCCTCCATATAGGGTTGGCGTCAGGAAGGGCATCCGGCCGGAAAACAGGGCCAAATTCACATGTGCGACGCAGTTCGCACCCGTGACCCCACAGGTGTGGGAAAAAGCGAAGCAAAAGAAGAAGAATTTGTGTACAAGTATACTGTGCTTAATATTCTTTTGTATTTAAACCATTGTAACCGGAATAATAGTTTCACCTGCAGGGACAGAAATATCTTTTTTTTTTATTTTTTTTATTTTTTTTTTTTATTTTTTTTTTATTTTTTTTTTATTTAGAATTACACAGTAACTTTGTGTATTGGAAATCAGGCAAAAACTTACATTTGTAGAAAGCTATATTCATTACAGATCAGTGCCTAAATGTTCATTAACGGTTTTCCAGTCTTTTGTTGTGGATCATTGTGTGATATGTTTTGAAGTAACTCTCCAGATGAAGTGATGTACCACATTTTTCACATTGCCACCTGACTTCTGATCTTATTTTATGAGCCTCACACACCTTGTAAGGCCTGGAGGTAGAATCATTTTCTCTAAAACTATTATCATCTTTGTAAGAAAGATAACTCACTGTCTTATGACAAAAAATGGTCATTATCACTTTCTAGCCACTTCATAACATCATCATTACCAGTCATGTTTGTTTACTAGCAAGCTCAGACAGACATTTTGGTTTTTTATACAGTATTCTATGACATTATGGTGCATTTCATTTAAAGATTTCTTGAATATCAAGGTGTAATATATATGTGCTGTGTATATATATATGGGTGGGAGACTCAGATGAAGAATACACGTACGGCAAGGGATGATGGATCTTGAAGCATGAAATTATCTGTGATTAGTACCATCACGCGAGGAACACCATGGGTCGACTTTACTTGCAATTGGTACCATTATGTGAGGAACATCCAATGTAGCCGCACTCAAGATAATTTACGGCTACACACACTAATAATAATAATAATAATAAAAAAATATGAACGCAGAATAATAATACTGACACTTAATAATATGAATAGGAAAACCGTAGCGGAGGATATACACCAAAACTTGGAAATAAGACAGTAGCTAGTAAATACACAAAATAAAACTATATGCGAAGGGAAACTTACAAACAGATTTTACAGAGTTATACCAATTTTTGCTCAAGGTGAGGCTACTTCCAGAATCAACTAAAGCACAAACAGGTTCATTGTTTATTTCTAGGCATATGTAAGGTAATTTACATGGAGGAATACCACAAGATTGTGGGAAATTGACACTTGGGTCAAATACAAGTTTATCATCAACTACAGGATTGTGTAAGTCGTCATCTAGCTGACAGCGATAACAGACGAAACATGAAGATAAACTATGACGTTTGTCACAAGAATTGGCGATTAATCATCTGGAATTGCCATTACCAGAACATTCAGACCCGGAAGAATTGCGAGGACACTGTTTAGAGAAATGTCTATTCGACCCACAGTATCTGCAAGAATTAGTCGAGGAAGAAGCTCTACCCACATTAGGATTTGATTTGCCTAAGGTCTCATACTTAGGACAATTCCTCTGAAACTTTTTAAGTTGACCACCCACGGCAGATTTTGAATTGCCTAAGGTCCCAATCTTAGGACAATTCCACTGGAAATGATCAATGGAGCCACAATTATAGCATACACACGAATTATGTGGCTTGGAAGGAGAAGTGGTGGCACTAGTGACCTGAGAAGACTGCTCACAGGAGGAGGAGCTAACACAATGCGTAGCTGGTCGGCATACCTAATGCCTTCGGCAGAAACAGTGATAGCTTCCAACTGAGCAAAGGTAGCAGGTCGTGGTGACAGCGAGATAGACCGATAATTAGGTGCAAGGCCCTCAACAATGCTAGCAACCATTTGAGACTCAGAATAGTTGAGCATAAAAATCCTGGCATTGAACTTAATATCCTGAATATATTCAGACAATGTTTCATTCAAATGCTGCACACGAAAATGCTTTTGCACCAAGGAAGACAAGGTACGGGAAGGAATAAAGAACTCGAGCACATGTGCATGAAATTGGTCAATTGTCCACTTTTCAGAAATAGCTCTTATGACGTGTTCAAAAAGAGCTCCAGATACATGTGGATATAAGACTTGGAAGAAAATATCACTACTTAAAGCATATACTATACCTAGATCTTTAAATTCAACCAAGAAATGTAGAAAGGTAATGATCTCATCAATTGAATTAGCGGTGAACTTAGATACGCCCTTAAATAGAGCAGTTAACGGGTGGGGTAAATTAGCAAACATTTGAGAAACAGCAGGCATATTAGGTACCTGAGAAGGACTGGATTGGTTATGGGAAGGAATCACAGTTGTTCAAATGCCCTTGGGAAAAGGTTGGAGTACTGAAAGTGAGGTTAGGACTGTAATTAGATTGCAACAAAACCAGCACAGATATTCGCATCTGCAAAACATTTTCGCACATTTGAGAGATAACTGAAGTGTTTGACACAGATGGCACTTGGCCTCGGGGATAACTTTGCATTATTGGAAGAGAAATAGCTTGTGTTGCAACAGAAGGTTGAGATAAAGATACAGTTGGATTAACAGTTCCCATAGGAATGATAGACATACCAACTTGTGTAAAAGAACCATCACTGGCATTATTCAAGTTACCACATTACTAATTTTTGAAGCAGTTGACATAGAGATAGTGTCACTGTCAGAAGTTTCAGATGGAGCAGACACATTAACTACAGAACTGGAGCTAGACAACGTATTGCCTTCTAGCAAGCCTACTATTTTATCGAAAATACCGGAAAACTTTGATAACAACAGCTCACATTCCTATCGCTCGTTTATAGATAAATTAAGAGTTAACAGGTCGCGAATCCTGTCCATGTAATGCTGCACTTGGACTTTCACACGTGTTAACTGAGCATTAGATGGTTTAGAGGAACAAAAGGACAAAAAAATAGCTTCAAATTCGGTAAATTTATCTTTAACAGTGGTCAAAGATGCACACACTTAGTCTGTTGATAGATTGGGTACGGCGATTGGTACATTAAGCGATCGCTTTAACAAGCTCGCATCATCTCTAACCCTTCCTGTTGAATTCAATTTACAAATATGAAGTTCGTAAACTAATTCCTCCTTCCTCAAATGGGAAGGGACAGGGACCACACGAGACATGTTAACAAGAAATTACGTTAAGAGATGATACCAGATTATTTTTTAGGTTAGACAAGGGTTATTGCTTTTGCATCTCTTTCTTCTACAACCACGCTCTGCTACCAGATGTCAACCTCTCCCCCCCCCTCCCCCCTTTTACAGAAGAGTGCACCTCTGCTACCTATAAAACAAGAAACGATGTAATAATCCAAAAATAACAAACCTGAAGGAACGTCAGCCGATGATACACCAGGAAAAACATTTTAAATTTCAACAACATACACATGGCTACGCAGGGTTACCAAAATGACAACTAAAGAAAGGATATAGGAAGCAGGCCGGGAAACCCTACAGAGGACGTGATCTTACGTGACGTTGTAGGGAAAAAGACGTCAGAGCGATTACCCTTCTTCAAGTTTAATAATTAAGAAAAATTTTAAAAGAAATATTACAGCAGTTAAAAGAATAACGTTAAACAGAAAACAAGATGATACGAAATACGAGATTTCTGTCCATGGTACTTCAGAAAATTAAAATAGCAATAAAGTGTTTAAACTATTTTTAAGGAATGTGAGCATAGCTTGACAATGAAATTCACAAGGGATATGTAACAGGGAATATAAACATAATTACAACCATCTTACAAGGCAAATAGAAAAGAGTTTACAAGAAAGTAACAACGGAAATTTAAATTTAACGCAGAGGCCTTTTAGAGTTGCAATCCTCTCCTAATACTCATCAGCGAGGGACGCATAGCTCAACAGGTGTACACTAAATTGATGCTGCATTACTGGAGGCAACCCGAATGGAAAAATTAAAATTTACATTATACAAAAGGTTAATAAAAAGGAATTGCCTCCAAAACAAAGGATATGTCTAGTTGACGAACTAAGGCATTACAAAACCAAAACGGTGAAAACCAGGGTCTAAGGTAAACTCCAAACAAATGAATTTGCATATTAATTTAACATTCGAGAAAAGAAAACATGCTTACCCCGAGGGATTGGAGCCGCTGAGCGGACCAGAGCCTTGCTCCTGCTAAGGAACCAAAGGCCGGAAATTGAGAAACACTCAAACAGCCAATCAGGGAAGCTACCTATGATTTGATCCGAAGTTTTCACCAACCAAAATGACTGTTATTCCAGCCAATGAAAATACCTTACCTAATATAGTACTGCGGAAAACATATTCTAGGGATTGCAAAACTCAGCGATTTCATGATCGAAGCCTCCACGTGGCAACTGCAGGGTGGTACAAAAGATGGGTTACAACAAACATACTACTGGAGATCTCCAATATCAAAATCAATGTCTGCCAACACTCATAATGATTATTAAATATCAACAATCTTTCCTGTAAGTCCAGAAAATTCTTTAAATCCACAAAATTTCACAACAAATAAAACACATAAAAATTTACATAAATTTACAGCAACAAAAACAAATCTTTAACTGAATTCTTCGAAAATGTTTTAGAGTTCCTTAGTTTCCATCCACGTTATTAATTTCTCACCACCGACGACACCATGGGTCTGTGAAAAGTATCACTGTGGGTGGATCACTATGGGTTTACAGTACCTGTGAGTAGTACCACTATACGCGGTACACCATGGGTTTACATTGCCTGGGATCAGTACCACTCTGTGAAGAACACCATGGGTTTGCGTTACCCGTGATTAGTATCATTATGTGAGAATCACCACAGGCCTGGGCGTTTCCTGTGATTAATACCACTATATGATGCCATTGATGCCTTCATGGCCCGTGCCTATAGACATGATCATGTCTACCACTATATTAGCGATACCGTGGGTCTGCATTGCCTATGATTAGTACCATATGTGAGGAACACCGTGGGTCAGTGAGTGGTGCCATTTTGTGAGGAACAACATAGGTCTGTGTTACCTTTGAGTAGTATATTCCCTGTGATTAGTAACACTATGTGAGGAACACCATAGTTGTACTTTACCAGTGATTAGTAGTATTTTTTTTCAGTTAATTTTCTCTCCTTGAATCTTGTGTTGTACTCATTACACACCTTGTGACTCTTTAGACCACGTGTTCGAAGGGCAGTAAAACACACACATTACACACCGTGAGTTAAAGCTTAAAAGATCAGAAGTCTGTGTATAAGATTTTTTGCTTTTTCTGTATTTTAGGAAAGACCTATTTCCAAAGTGTTGCAAAGAGGTGAGGATAGTCAGTTTGATCAGCTGCTTACTGCATTTGGATCAGTAGCGGAGCATTGCTTACCTTCAATACTCCGTGCACTGTTTGCTTGGTATGATCGACAGATGGTGGAAGGTGGTACTACAGAACAGAAGAAAGTTGATATGAAGGGGAAAAGGTAATGAAGTACTTATTTAGGGTATTTTATTGTTGATTGTTATCTATTTCATCTTTTATGAGCAAGATTGGAATATAACTCACTAATAATTGCAAAGGGAATATTACTAAGTGTATTTGTTTTATTTTAGCACTGAAAATGTGGAACGAAGTGAAGCAGATAACTTACAGGAGCGACGAGATCTTGCAGTAGAATTCCTATTCTGTTTAGTTTTAATTGAGGTGCTAAAACAGTTACCTTTTCATCCTGGGCAAGATGATCTTGTTAGTCACATTGAAAACTTGGCTTTCAAACACTTCAAGTACCGTGAAGGGTAAGTTGATCTATTAGTCATTATTCTTATTTGATTTTGTGGGTTTCAAATTAGTATTCCTTTAATCGAATTGTTTCCATCATTTAATGTTTATTGGGGTAAATTGAAATGAGTTTCATTCTTATTATTACTGAGCTCGATAGTTGCAGTCGCTTAAGTGCGGCCAGTATCCAGTAATCGGGAGATAGTGGGTTCGAACCCCACTGTCGTTAGCCCTGAAAATGGTTTTCCGTGGTTTCCCATTTTCACACCAGGCAAATGCTGGGGCTGTACCTTAATTAAGGCCACGGCCGCTTCCTTCCCATTCCTAGGCCTTTCTATCCTATCGTCGCCATAAGACCTATCTGTGTCGATGCGACGTAAAGCAAATAGCAAAAAAAAAAAAAAAAAAATTCTTATTATTCATTTTGTACACAATTAGATTTTTAAATCCTGTAGCAGTAGCAGTGAGATGCTGTAATAGTGAAATCTATGTGTAATAGAATTACACTGTATGGTACATCATTTCTGTTTTCTACAAGTAATTAGTATATGTGAAGATGAAATAAGTCCCATTTTTATCTGTTGTGTACTAAAGTTTAGTAGAGTAGTGTGTGCATGTTTTAGTACTGCTTGTACTATAACATTTTCCTGATCTTAATACTAGGAAAATGTTAACTTTTCACTGATTTTCATCTTCACAAGAGAATACCATATATTACATTTAATTTTAAAGTTGTGAAAATAATTTGTAGCAATAATCGCATACCCACGTCAAAAAGTAAGGAATGTTGAAGAGGAATAGAAAAATGTTAAGAATGCATTGGTCACCACCACAGAAATTGTGTGTGGTGTAGAACATCTGGAAAGGTGAGAGAAAATGAAGCTCTCAGGTGAAATGAGAGGTTGAAGGAAATAGTAAGGCAAAAAGGACTTTGGTAATATGGAAAATATTTACGACTGAAGATAGTAGAAAAAGATATATATAAGCAAAGACAGCATACAAAAGGATCATAACTGGGTGAGTTGGCCGTGCAGTTAGGAGGGCGCAGCTGTAAGCTCGCATCCGGGAGATAGTGGGTTCGAACCCCACTGTCGTTAGCCCTGAAGATGGTTTTCCGTGGTTTCCCATTTTCACACTAGGCAAATGCTGGGGCTGTACCTTAATTAAGGCCACGGCCACTTCCCATTCCTAGGCCTTTCCTGTCCCATTGTCGTCATAAGACCTATCTGTGTCGGTGCGACGTAAAACAAATAGCAAAAAAAGAAAAGATCATAAAGGAAAAGAAGAGGAGCTAGATGAGTTCACAGAGAAACTCACAGACAGGAATTCTGGAAAGAACTTTTAAATGGAGAGCTGAGAAGTAAAAGGAATCAAAATGTGATTACTAGAACTGTAAACGACAAAGGCGGATGCCTAATAACTGACCCTAGTAGAATTAAAAGAAGGTGGGATGAGTATTTTAGGGACTTGTTAAATGTGAGAAGATGAAAGTAAGTAAAGCTTTTGGTGTTGAAGTTGTTGTAGAAATGACTAGGACTGTAGGACCAGTAGGTATGCAGTGGGCTTACCAATTATTCGAATAGGTGTGGAAAGATGAGCAGATCTTTGAAGACTGGCAGAAAGTAGTCATAATACCAATATTCAAGAAAGGGGATCAGTAGTCTGCAGTAACTATAGAGGCATCCCAATTATGTCTCAGGTTGACAATCGTGGAAAGAGAGCTTAGGGGAAGGTATAACTTCGTCACTGGCCAGCATTAGTCATGCTGTCCGGCTCCATGGCTAAATGGTTAGCGTGCTGGCCTTTGGTCACAAGGGTCCCGGGTTCGATTCCCGGCAGGGTCGGGAATTTTAACCATCATTGGTTAATTTCTGTGGCACCGGGGGCTGGGTGTATGTGTCATCTTCATCATCATCATCATTTCATCCTCATCACGATGCGCAGGTCACCTATGGGAGTCAAATCAAGATCGCATCCCTGGGGGTTAGAGCATTACCTCCTGTCTGCCAAGCCATAACGCGTGTCATCCTATATCGACAGTCACCTAATATGCTCGTAGTGCATCTAGTCCCAGGATGACCTCATGCGTAATGGTGGTGATAAAGGCTCAAACTCTTAGGTGGTGTTGTCTCAGTGTCAGAAGGAGGAGTGCTTCTTTCAGAACGGGGATGGTGTCTCCTAAAACTGTTCGCAGCATGTCGGGGCAGTTGGGCTCTCTCTTTGGCGATGTCTGGCCAGGTGATGGTAATTCCGCCCCCATATCTATTGTGATTAAGCGCAGCCGGTCCCTGAGCCACCTGTCGGCGATCAAGCTGTCATCGTCTCGCTCGGTGACCACATATAGGGTGAAGTGAGGGGATGGTAATGACGGAGCAGAAGAGCCCTTCTCCTTGTCAGCCCTTATTCGTTCCTTTGGTCGGAGACCACTCTATGCATGGAAGTTCAACGTTAGGTGGTCACGCATGCCACAGTTCCAGCAGGTGATCTCATGAGCGCGTCGGCATTTGTCTTTCTCCTGCTTCAGGGCATCACCGGCGTGTCCTCGCTCTTTATGGTACATATCCTTGGTGATGCTTCCGTTGTTCAATCTGCTGCCAGTAGGCTTGGTACAAGTCTCTGTGGCGTCATTCTTGTGCACAGGGCATTCACTTTCTCCTTCAGTTCTCGAATCCCTGACTCTACAACCTGTGGTATTTCTTTAAATTGTTTCTTTACCAGTTCAAGAACGTCCTGCAGAGTGTCACTAATTTTGTTTTGAGCGAGTGCACTTCCTGCTCTAACTTTAATTGTCCATCTTCCAGCTATATCTGCCCATTTTTTACTTCACTTAACTCTGGCTTTAATTCACACTTAAGTTCGTTTTTTAGTTGATCCTGACTGGATTTGATTTCGCTCTTAAGTTCATTTTGACTATATTTCAGTTCACCAAACTTATTGAGAAGAACCTGGAACTGCTCGTATCCATTTTCCGCATAATATAAAATTCTAACTACTACGAAGTATGCTACCAGCCAATTTCACTTTTGACACCGGTTGTGACATGATGGTGGGGTAGTAAGAAATAAACACTCGACTGGTATGGATGGGAGCTCATGAGAAGAGTTTTGCTAGGAATGTGGCCGGGAATGCGTTAGCCCTCGCTTCTCCCCTCGTCCCTGGCTTCTCGTCACCAAGCTTGTGTATGTACTTGCGTTTCTGAAAACGTTCGCCCTCGCAGTTGCAGTGTCCTCAGGTGGTCTCTTCCTGCAAGGCACTCAATGTATTTTTGTATATTGCAGGTGGGTAACATTATTCATCTATTAATAGACTACATCTGACCAGCAAAATATTAAGACAAGACAGTTTCCAACTAATAGTAATCTTAGGTTATTTTCCACTGACACTGGGAATTTATGTCATCTTCAACATTAGATTTTATCATGGGCAGAGTCCATCCTCAAGATGCAAATCGAAAGAGCTTCTGTTATTATTATTTTATTTTAATATATTATATACTGTATTAATTATTATATATTTTTTTTTACATATTTTTACAAAATGATCGCCAACGCCCGATGACGGTTACAGTACTAGAAGAAGACAATATTTATTTCCAATATTTCAAATGTAGTAAGTTACATGAAGCGAGCTACAGGCAGGTCAGTTTCGTTCATCATTGTGCCGAGTTACGAATGCATTCTCTCTCACACGTCCCAGTGTTTTCGTTACGTGAAGATAATAATAATAATAATAATAATAATAATAATGAACCAGATTGAATATGTGCGCGTATAACAATTTTATGATTACGATCCAATCATGCAACTCATCCAGACATGCAGTCAATCACTCATTCAGCCATTCAGTTAATTTATGTCTATTGTAAGCTAAGGAGAAATCTGTTCGGATTCTTAAAAATCTCACTAATTAATAATAGGAGTACCGGTGAGATACATGTTGTCCTAGACAATATAACACTGTTAATGTGTAGGACAAAGATATATAAAATAAAAAAAACTGCAATTTAGAGATTGGGTATAAATAGTGATTAGGAGTAATTATAATGTTTAATGTAGTAATAGATACAAGAAAAGCATTCATATAAAAAATAGCTATAAATGATAACTCTGTCCCCAGTTCCAGGTGAACCGGAACTAGGGAATGGGAGTATTCTATTGTACTATTCTGTATATCAACGTTCTCGCTTGTGCGTCACGAATTCTGCCCCGCAAGAGTTATTTTACGTGTCGATAAATCTGTGGACACGACGCTGACGTAGTTCAGCACCTTCAAATGCCATTGCACTTAGCCGAGATCGAACCCACCATTTTAAGCTCAGAAAGCCAATGCTGTACCGTCTGAAAAGGGTTATTTGTTATTCGATGAGGTAATTTACTGAACTCAATTTTATAGAATTTTATTTAATCACAAAATATTTAAAAATACTGTAGGCCTATATTAGCTTCATCAATCCATGTGTGCCTATGTCACGTTTCTTGATAGACATAACTATGAAATAAAATAACATTTAGAACAATAGACTATAGGCCTAATTAGCTCCATCAATCCTTGTGTCCCTATGTCACTTTTCTTGATAGACAAAACTATGAAATAAAATAACATTTAAAACAATAGACTGTAAGCCTAAATTAGCTTCATCAATTCTTGTGTCTCTATGTCACGTTTCTTGATAGACAAAATTATGAAATAAAATAACATTTAAAATAATAGACTGTAAGCCTAATTAGCTCCATCAATCCTTGTGTCTCTATGTCACTTTTCTTGATGATACACAAAACTATGAAATAAAATAACATTTAAAACAATAGACTGTAGGCCTAATTAGCATGATCAGTCTTTGTGTCACTGTTCTTGATGATACACAAAACTATGAAATAAAATAATATTTAAAACAATAGACAGTAGGCCTAATTAGCTTCATCAATCCTTGTGTCCCTATGTCAGTTTTCTTGATGATACACAAAATAATGAATTAAAATAACATTGAAAACAATATTTCCTAAGGTCAAGACGGACTTAAAGTTACGTTTCTACACTAACGAATTACCAGAAAATCTACGAAGAAGTGTTTGAAGAGAATCTTCAATGGGTCTGTTATGACCATACACGAATTACATTTATAATTAAACACGAACACCTTGCTTACACAAATACTGTATTGAAAAGTGTCTCATGATACACTGATATAAAACAACCTCAACAAAGAATAACACAGTTTCTATATAAATGCTGTGGTCGACATGCGCGCATTCTACTGAGTTATAACGGTGTCACTCACTGTCTGTTAGGGGATGAGCAAGTTCGTATTCGGACGAGGAAAACTAGTCATCACTTGATTCATTAGAGTCACTATCTAGAGATATGATGAGTTCTTCGAGCGCGTCTTCCATCAGTCCATCGTTCTTCCAGTACTCTTCCTCACTGTTATGAACGTGGGAACAATATCCTTCCCAGTCTTCTTTGCTAATAGAAGAAATTGCAGTTCTCGTTACGGCTTCGAGCTTTGTAATGGAAATGTCCCCGGTAACATTGCTTTCCCGTACAATCCTCTATGCCTTCGCCCAAGCCAGTTCAATGGCATTAAACTCGCACATGTAAGGCGGCAAACGAATTGCGTCATGCCCATGCGACCTTAAAAGCTCATCAATCCGGAAGATTTTCTCGGGACCTTTATTAATTTCAATCAAATGAAAGAGTTCCGATTTTCTCATGTCCTCACCGTATGGCACATTGCTCCTTTCTAGCCAGCTTTTCATTTCCTTCTTAACAGCATACTTCGTGGGTGGTTTGTTCTGTTGCACACAATGATACGAAGCATTATCTAACACTATAACGCTGTTCTTAGGGAGGTTAGGCAACAGCTTCTCACGAATCCACTTCTCAAAATTATCTGCGTTCATCTGGCCATGATAATCTCCTGACGATTTCCCGGCATTAAAAATAAGCAATGCTCCTTCCAGGAACCCATCTTCACATCCCGCGTGTACAGTTATTAAGCGGTTCGACGAGCTTCTGTTGGTCATAACACCAGGTTGATTGTCACTTTGTCAACACTTATTAAATGTTAAATTATTATCTACCCATGTTTCATCTATATAAACGTCCGACTCATTGGCTGAATGGTCAGTGTACTGGTCTTCGGTTCAGAGTGTCCTGGATTCGATTTCTGGGAGGGTAGGGGATTTTAACCTTCATTGGTTAATTCCAGTGGCTCGGGGGCTGAGTGTTTGTGCTGTCCTCAACATCCCTGCAACTCATACACCACACATAACACTATCCTCCACCACAATAACACGTAGTTACCTACACATGGCAGATGCCGCCTACCCTCGTCAGAGAGTCTGCCTTACAAGGGCTGCACTCGGCTAGAATTAGCCACACGAAATTAAAAATTAAATTAATTAATCTATATAAACAATGGAACGATTATCACTTCTGTAACACCGCATAGCTCTTAAATACCTACAGCGCCAACTGACAGTGTTTGGGCGCTACACCAAAATTTTTCTGAAATTCTTCCACTTCTTCCACTTAAATCCCATATCTCTTAAAATTAGCCCCAGGGTATGAACGCCCCACGGAAATTCAATTTTCTCCTTGATGGCACTCAAAAGCTTGGGGCATGTAGGCACTTTCTTCTGGACTACATAAAAGTCTTGAATTACTTCTCTTATTACCCCTCTATTGAACCCATCACACTGCACTTTTCTTTCTTCGGGCTGTGGGCGATGCTTCCCTGGTGTTGATAGTAACGTATCACCAGCTGCTGTACTTTCCTTGCGAATTCTACTCACTGTGCTGACTGAAATGCCTGTGTAATTAGATACACACAAATTAGTTTGCCTCAGTAAGTGTTTCAGTTGCCCTTCTCATGCCTCTTCATCACATTCTTGGATAACATGTCTGATAACCTCCCTAGCTTCGCTATGGATAGTCTTTCCTTTCTTTTGGCAGGATTTCATAGTAATAATATAAAGTAGCACTATAATAACATAAATGTTTTATAACACAGTTATGTAAGCCTCAATATATAAATCGCTGTTCAACACTTACAACACACAGACAAGATCAACACTACTGAACTGTTTGACTGGCCACTTGTATCATCAAAGGGAGACTGGCTGCTGGCTGGCTGGCTGACGATACTTTTAGGAAGAGCCATAGCCGAGACGACAGAGAGAGAAAGCTGCTCCCCCGTGTCCCACCTCACGTCCCGCTAGTCTTCTCATCAGCTCGCATCTATAGCTTCTATTCTACGATTTATTAATTAACTCTAATAATCACTTACACACAGGTACACAATTACACTAGTTAGCACTCTCTCCCTCTGTGTTCTCACTGTTCTGTCTCACAAGCATTCACTCAGATGCTTTCAAGCTAACACATTAATACTACGGTCTCTTCTGTAACTATGACTTGCACTTCAGGGTAGATCACGAATAAATTCGCTGAACAACTAAACAGCCTTAATGTTCACAATTTAAGCTTGCAAAATACAGTCACATAAGTCTGTTTGTGGTCCAGAGTAAGCTTGCACAATACAGTCACACAAGTCTGTGTGTGGTCCAGAGTTTGAACTCACACATGGTAATTTTCTTTTCATGGTGTCATGTCGAGCAGCTGCACTGTTCTGTCAGATCCCACGCAGCACTCCAGTGCTCCGAAGCACTCTCTCCTCGGCACTGTCCTCACAGAACTGAATCATCATGATCGTTGCACTGCTCGCTCTCAACTGCTGACTGACTGAGCTCACACTGAACTGTCGTCTGCCTTCATATAAGGAAGCCAGTCATTCCAGAACGGTCCAGAAGCTGGATACCGGTAGAAACCTCGCGAGATAGAAGGCTCCAAGTTAATTGTTCTTGTTTCCATTTAGGCCTCGTGTCACATACTGTGAATAAAGAAGGAGATGGCCTTGTGCTTAGGTTCATCTGTGAGTGGTGCAGCTGAAGGGAGCGGGCAGATGACGGTGACGTCACTGCTACAAGCGCAGGCTAGAATTGCCCCGCTGAAAGTCATACATTGGAATACGAATGTTATAACCATTGCAAAATCAACAAGATTGTAAATAAATATTACAGATCTTTTCATATGGTAATGTGGTTATTTAGGGTTGTAGTAAGGATGCAAAAGAGAGGGTGTATAAGTCACCGGTGTGATACCTGTTAGAGTACCGTTGCAGTGTATAGGACCCTCACCAGGAATACTTGATTCGAGAACTGGAAAAGATCCAAAGGAAAGCAGCATGGTTTGTTCTGGATGTTTTCCAGCAACTGTGCAAACTGTGGGCTGGGAAAACTTGGGTGTAAGGGGACGAGGCACTCGATTGAACAGTACGTTCCAAACTGTTATCAGAGATATGGTGTGGAATAACATAAGTAGGCAAATAAACTTGGAGATTTTAAAGGTGAGAAAGATCATGATATGAAGATAAAGTTGGAATTCAAGAGGACAAATTAGGGCAAATAGTCTTTTATAGGAAGATAGAGATTGGAATAATTTAAGAAGGGAGTTATCCAATATATTTTCATCTTCTTTGAAATCATTTAAGAAAGGGCTAGATAAACAGTTGGTAGGGAATCTGCATCAGTATCAGCACCACCCTTTCCAGGTTTGTACACTCCAAAACCATGAAGTTGCCTATTATCTTTAGAGATGAGTCTTACTCCTAGAATTTCATGTTTCTCCTGCTTAACTAATTCATAGCTTACAAATCATTCATTCACCAGCTTGAATGCTCCTCTTCCTCCTGTTCCCATTCTGTCTCTGCAATAATCACTCGAGCTTCACAAGAAAATTTCTGCATCCATAATATCACTTCTTGGCCATAATTAAACATATATTAAAATATCTGGTGTCTATCCTCTTAAATTATGCAATTCTATTCCTTTCCTTACAATACTTATGCAGTTTAACACTGTTATTTTTATGTTAATCTTTGACTTCCAACTCCCTGTACTCTATTACTGCCCCCTACCCCTAAATGCACCTTCCTGTAACCCTTCTGAACAAACCTCCTAACTTACACATACCACTGTAGTTCAAGTGAAAGCCATCTGAGCACAGATCCCTATTTTCTACCTACCCATTAGGATCCACAAATCTCTCTCTCAGTCTATCACATACCCATTCAATAGTCCCCTTTAAATCCCTGATCACCGAACTCGATAGCTGCAGTCACTTAAGTGCGGCCAGTATCCAGTAATCGGAAGATAGTGGGTTCGAGCCCCACTGTCGGCAGCCCTCAAGATGGTTTTCCGTGGTTTCCCATTTTCACACCAGGCAAATGCTGGGGTTGTACCTTATTTAAGGCCAAGGCTGCTTCCTTCCATTTCCTAGACCTTTCCTGTCCCATCGTCGCCATAAGACATATCTGTGTCGGTGCGACGTTAAGCAAAATAGCAAAAGAAAAATCCCTGATCACCTTTCAGTCAGTTTCCCTTCTATACAGTGTCCCACTGATGATTATCTCTGCTCCCTTAAAATTCTCCCATACTGCATTAAGCAGATCCCACACATTCCCAACTATTTTAGTACCTGTTCCTGCTTGTCTTACATCGTTGGTATCAAAGTGAAGTGGCTGCGCGGTTTGGGTCATGTAGCTGTCAGGTTACACTTGGGAGATATTGGTTTCGAACCTCACTGTCAACAGCCCTGAAGATGGTTTTCTGTGGTTTCCCATTTTTACATCAGGTAAATGCTGGGTCTGTACTTTAATTAAGACCATGGTTGCTTCCTTCCCATTCTTAGCTCTTTCCTGTTCCATTATCACCATATAAGACATATCTCTGTCATTGTGATGTAAAACAAATTGTAAAGGAAGGAAAAAAAGTGAAAAACTACTATCTTCTTGCCCCTCCTTCTCTTCTACTTTTCTCAACAGCTGCCTTAAACTAATTCCTATATAACACTCTATCCTGGTTCCCTTTCCTTCACACACTTTTCTCACATGCCTGACAATGGACCCCCATAAGCAGAGCCTCAACCTCACCCACCTCATTTGCTCCCCTCCCCACCTGACCTCCCTTTTCTTTCCTAACAGCTGGAGAACCCATTTCCTCCTTACTTTTGTTCCTCTGATGACCCTATTCCACTTCCTTTTTCTATCTTCTACTCTACATATCCCTTTCCTACCTTTTCATTTCCTCCAACCTGTCTCCTCTTCTGCAACAGTTCCCTGTTCCTCTGCTGTTCTACCTGCAGTGACTCATACTGATTTCTTACTGATACCTGTCCTAAATTGTGTACCTGAATTGAACTCTTGGCCCTCAATTTTCTTTTCCTTAAATCATTAGCTCACTTGTCTTTACAACTTCCCCCTTTCCTTCCCATCCCTTGTGTATGCTTACCGTATCCTGTACATTGTTAGAGGGAGCTACTTGCCTTCATTCCTGTTATCTGTGAGAATCCTAATTGTCTCCCTCATACTTCCCCATTCTTCCCTCATACTATTGAATGCCTACTCACACCTACAGTCCCTACACCTGCATTCCTTAGACATTCTCTACATTTCTTTAAGGAAAAATCAACAAAAATAATGTAACATTTTGTGAATAATAATAATAATAATAATAATAATAATAATAATAATAATAATAATAATAATAATAATATTAATAATAATAATGATGATGATGATCATGATGAAAATAATGATAATAATAATAATGGGAAGACTTTCTGGGGAACCACTGTCTTCAACATTGGTGTATTGGCTATGGATATTCACATACCTATGATTTTCATTTTGGATTGTTTTTACTTGCAAATGTTTGTTATTGAACTATTTTGTTTGATACTTAACATTTTTATCTCTGTTGGTTCATTAGTATAAGTGCCATTATAGTCCATTTTAGTTATAAATAACTTTTTGTGTATTTTATTAATGTTATTGCATTTGTGGTGTTATGATTGATAAAGGTTCATTGTAGCTGTCTGGGATTAAAAAATATATTTCATTGTTCTTCCAGTGTCCAAGGTGGCCCAAATTCTGCAAATATACACATCATTGCTGATCTGTATGCTGAAGTGATTGGTGCTTTAGCTCAATCGCGCTTCATGTCAGTTCGCAAGAGGTTTATGGCTGAACTGAAAGAACTAAGAAACAAAGAACCTAGTCCTAACACCACTCAGAGCATTATATCTCTTCTTATGGGGATGAAGCTCTTCAGAGTTAAGGTAAGGATCCCTTACTACTCACTTACTTCATGGTGTTATAGCAATTTTATTTTCAAAGCTTATTCCAATCATGTAACTTAAATTATTGTTAAAAATATATGCAGTAAATAGTAATTGAATTATGTTAAGTATTGAGTATTATTATCATTATTATTTTAATATATTCTCAATATTACAATTGTATTACAAAATATACACATAGAACTTCAATACATGCAAATTGACACTGATTGTCGTAACAGTTTTGGAGTACCCATGAACTTTATCCTGGTTCTTGCCGTCGCTGTTGCCACCGCCTCCTGTATACCTGGCCATAGATGTTTTGCATTTCCAGCTCTCTGAGCCCATCATGCAGGGTCTTTGTTATTAATCCCATACTTGAAATGATGATTGGGATTGTTCTCACTTGCCTTATGTTCGATTGCTTTTGGATGAGCTTGATTAATTGGCTGTACTTGCATATCTTTTCCTCATCTTTTGATTGCAAGTTTTTATTTTTTGGTACTGCTATATCAATTTGTAATACTATTCAGCACGGTTTGTCTATCAACATCAAATCTGGTCTATTTCTTGAGACAGTGGGATAGGTAAAAATTGTATAATCTGAGTCTTCATACCTTAATCTTATGTAATTTCCTGGTTGTTATCTTTGATATATTAATGTCTCAGATCTGCTACTAATAATCACTGGTCACTACTGAGGTTCTCACTTGGAACCACCTTGACATCTGTCACAAATCCACTTCTTTTTTGTCTGTAATGTCATAGTCAGTGATAGTCTTGCTCTGTCCATCCCAGCTGTATTGGATAATCTTGTGACTGACTCTTTTGTTGAACCACCTGTTTTTGACTACCAAACTGTTTTTTATGCAGAATTCTAGGAGATGTTACCCTTCTGAATTCCTTCTCCCATGGCTGTATGGTCCAGTCACCTTCTCATAGCCCTTCTTGTCTGTCCTGAGCTGTGCGTTGAGGTCCTCAATGATGATTGCCCTCTCTTCACTGATAGTCTCATTTTAGGTCATCCAGAAACTTGTTCTTTTCATCTTGACTGCAACCCATCGGAGGGGCATACACTTGCACCAGTGTCAGCTACTCTTTCCTCTAGGTTAACTGTTGCCTTTATAATCCTCTCATTGACGTACTGCATCTCTGCAATACCATCTAACTCTTTTGCCAATATCATTCCTACTTTGTTTCTCATCTCAATGTTGTTACCATTCCAGTAGAGGGTATAGTTCTTCCTCAGCTCTTTCTTCCCTTTACCTTTCCATTTAGTTTCACTGTCCTAGGATTGATAGTTTCCTTCTCTCCATGATGTCCGCTAACTCTTCATATTTCCCAGTCAAACTCAGTACCTCGATTGTTCCTTCTTGAGTGTGTTGTATTCTATGGGGTTGTTCACAATCGCAAGCCCTGGACTATCATTATGAAGTCATCATGCCTGACATGGGTCTGCGGGTGCCGTTGTCTGCTCTGAGTTCTTTGTTTGCATTTGAGGCTAATATAAGTGTTGAAAGCAATTGCAGTTACTCTCTAGTTGACTTGCTAGGCCTAATGTTAGAGAAGATTTTCTGTCAGGATTATCTTCCTTAGCAGTATCCTACCACATCTGCAAGGCAGCAGCATTCTATTGAATTTATGTGTCATTTCCTACACAAAGGCTTCAATAAGCTCTCTAAGGGTGAACTCCTCTGTCCATAGTCATTGGTTCTTCCTTAGTTTGTCAGGTTTTGCTAACGATTGCCCAACCCTTGGCCAGACAGTCACGTGTACTGTCACGGATATGGTAGCACAATGTACCTGACCTGACGATCGGAGTAAAGATGATAATTATCGTTTCGAAGCACAGGTTCAGGTTGGTATTCGTAATGGCTGTCTCTCAGATGTTAGAAGATCATGTTTCAGTGAAGTAAAGTCTTTGCAACTGAATTGTGGCGAGCTGTAATGCACCCGTCCAGTCAGAGACATGGGTCTCGGCACTCAGGGCCTTTCACAGGTCCTTTTACCAACGAGAACAGTCTGAAGTTTATGTACACCACAGCTAGTCAAAGGTGCAATGATGCTGATTAAACAACGTTGCATGTGATGTCAGGTTGATAAACATCCAAGATAACATGGAAACATGGTTTAGTTGGAGTCATATTGGGCAGTCAGTGTTCAGCATCGAGGATTCAAACTAATAGAATGGATCATTCCGATGATTTTACATCCGATGGCCTATTTTGAACTCCTTCTGATACCATTCTGGTATACCAAATAGTTGTATCTAAACATGACTGTCATTTCCCTGATCAAAGAGAGCAAAAAAATAAACCTTACCTTGACAAACTGAGTAAATGGCTAGGTATTTTTTCAGCATGAATTGAATGATGATGAATTCAATGAACAAGCACTAATTTTTTAAACTTCCTTGCCACAGCTACAGACCTACTGCCAGGTCCAAAGAGTCCAGTTACTAGATATATTGAAACTCGTAAAATTGGCACTTACGAAAATAACAACCAACAATATAAAACCTCCAGTAACCCACAGAGATCCTCTAAGAATGATCGTGAACATTGGAAGGCTAAATTCGAGTATGAACTGACTCAATATGAATATTTTTACCAAAGGAGGAAAGCAATTAGAAAAAATTTAACTGGCAAAAGAACTAATAATTTGAAACTAGAGAAAGATGTTGTTGAAGGATATTTTAGGAACAGATTTGAAACTCCTAATGATTGCATGAGGGACTCCTATATTGATTATACGAATGATATCTTAGATGATACAATTTCAATATCTCAAGAGTTAGTTTTCTCTATTATCAAGAGCATAGCAATTGACACTAGCCCAGGTCCGGATAAGGTTTTATTGAAATCTGTTTATGATCCACTTACTGCTAATATTTTAGCCCATATCATCAGAAGAATATTTGCAAGTGGGTTCATTCCTGAGGTTCTCAAGGCAGCGAGAACTGTTCTTATACATAAAGGCGGTGAAGAGAATGATCTGTCCAAATGGAGACCGATTAGTATTTGCTCCATTATTTGGCGCATATTAAGTAATAGTGAAGGGAAGCGATTTGCAAACCTGGTACTAAATCACTGCTAGTGTGAAATCACAGATCAACCTGCTAGTGGGTTGGCCATAGTAGCAGGTCTTAACTGCGATTGTGATGTTTGGCAGGCGGCTGCGCTGTGAGAAATCGATAAACTAACATGATCAATCAGCGTGAAACGCACAGCAAGGTCAATAGCAGTTAGCAGAGCAGGCAGACTCTAGCAGTAGCAATTAAGAAAGCAGTAGCAGATAATCTAATCACCCAATACCAATCGTAGCAGAAGCAGCCAGTAGCAACTAACAGACTAGCAGTTAAGAAAGCAGTAGCAGATATCATAATCAGTGATCACGGCATCACGCTCAAAAGTCTAACTGTGACCCACACCACAGTTGCCACAATCATAAGACTAGCAGTTAAGAAAGCAGTAGCAGATAATATAATCAGTGATCACGGCACCACGATTCACGCTCAAAAGTCTGTGACCCACACCACAATCGTAGTTGCGGCTGCGCTGTGATGTGATTGTAAACAGCTTTTGTTGCCATTGTCGTACAATCACGGGAATAGTAGAGAAAGAACAGAATCTGCGGCCGTGCCTGAAAGCCATTCTTGAAAGGAGCAAGTGTCGTGTTGTGGGATTTATAATAACCTCCAAAACGTGATTTCTTTGTTCTTTTAGTCTTCTCATTATCCCCTTGCGACTTGTGGTTGTAGGTCTAAAACTAAAATGTGTGATGGTAGCAGTGGAGTTGACCAAGTAAATCAGTGATTTGTGACGTAGGGATGATATTTACCCTACTGTGTTTTTACATGATTGTACAGTAGTGTAAGTAGTCTGTCTCTGTACTAAAATGAGTGGTATTACTAACATCAAGAGAAGTGGCAGCAGGCGAACTCGGAATGAGATTTGGACATTTTTTATCCAGAATAAAAGTGCATCACAAATTGCTACCTGTAACATTTGTAAAAACCATTTTTTAATACAGAACATCTACTACCAATTTAAAAAGACACAATGCTGTCTGGGCATCCAACTGTGTCTATGAATTTCTCTGTCACTGACCCACGACATCATTTGACTTCCAGTTCCAACCGAGAAGAGCAAGAGGTTGGTACAATACAGTGTATTTGCAAATCTATATACAGTGAGTCAAAATTAAACTCAGGAAAGCTTGTTTATCTGGATTCAACAAAAAAATATAACCATTAGGCTACTTTATTTTAGTCTTGGTTCTAGTTTAACAAATACACATTTCTCTGCTGGTACTAAGGTACAAAGTAAATCAACTCCTATTTCTTATACTTAAAAAGAAAATTAATATATTATTCTTAAACATGCATGAAACAGGTCAAAGTATAACTCACTCACCTTCATGTAGTTCCTGAGCGATCTCTAATAACGCAATGTTTTTAACAGTCAATACTTTGTAGGATACACTTTAGCACCATTCACGGCTCTTAAGCAGTTAGGCATAGATTGTACTGACTTTTTGCAATAAGATGGATCTGTTTTCTTCCATTCTCCACATAAAGCCATTTTCAGATCATCTTTGTTTGAAATCTGGTGTTTTCTTATCGCTGCTTCAAAGTGATGCCATAGATTTTCTATCACATTTAAGTCTGGTGACTGTGGAGCTGTCTCGAGTACTTTTGGGCAATTATACAGATTGCTATGTTTCAACTCCTCATTTGGTTTCCTCCAGGCATTAATTTTTCCATCTGGGGAGATTGTATATGCTTTCATCTGCAAAAATACCGGTCCTCCAGAAGTCAAAATCTTCTGTATACTCCTTAACGAAGCTCAACCTTTTCTTCCTGTTAATCTTGTTAACAAATGGTTCCTTCCTAGGTGTTCATCCATGACACTTTTTCGTAGGATAAGTCTAATCGTTTCTGGATGTGCTCTCGTGTTGGTATATTCCTCAGCCATTACACCCAGTTTCGAAGCACTAATCGCCGTATTTTTCTACATTTGTCTTGCTATCCAACGTTCCTCCCTGAGGTTGAAAATGTTTCTCTCACTCACTTTTTCTTTATTTTCAATGCTGCATGTAATTTTATATCTATTTATAACGCACTGTACAGCTGCACGACTCCTGTTTACAAGTTTACCAATTTCTCGGGGTGATTTTCCTCTCTTATGATGAAAAATCATCAGATCTCTTTCTTCTTTTGAAGATTTTCTTCTTTGACGCCTCATGATAGCACTGGAACATACCTGTACCTCACAACTCTCCACAACAAACTGAATGTGGTGTCGAAACACAAACAAACAGCATTTGTAATGCCCTCTTATCTGCCTCAGTAGGACTGTATGAGTTTTATTTTGACGTGCCCCAGCAACATATAGGCAAAGAATCTGTTATATGTTAATAAGTTAAGAGATACGCTAACTAGCCTGTGGTGACTTAATAATTCAGTACATACCTTTATTGTTCCACACATAAAATGCGAACATTAATTTGTCCACATTTCTATTCATAAACACATACTAGTTACAGATGTATGAGTTTCACTTTGACTCACCGTAAGTTCATTTCACTGAATGAACAAAGCAAATTCATGGTGATGCAATTAATGTTAGCAAATTCAATATTATTACTTCTACGGTAATGCAAATTTGCTATTTTTTTTTTTTTTTTCCAGAACATGGAACAAGATGGATCGCCAGCTTCAACACAAAACATGTCAAAGGAAATGGCAGCTTCAGTTTCATTTCCGAGAATTATCCAGAGTCAGCCAAAGCCCTCAACGTCATCGGAAGCAGTACCGGTACCTACTACTTCACTTCAGAACATAAATGCCAGGAACACTAGTGTCACAAACACCATTCCTTACCCAAGACAGATTGCCATATCATCGTTTATTCCAAAGAAGATCCCCGTTAGTACGAAAAAGAAAATTGATGATAAGCTACTGCAGCTTTTCACCAAAGACTTCCAACCTTTTAGTGTTGTTGAAGACAAGGGGTTCAAAGAATTCGTAAAAGAACTGAATCCATCTTATGACATGCCTTCCAGGAAACATATCTCAAATACACTTATCCCCGCCAAGTTTGAAGAGTGTCTTCATACAACTAAAGCTATGCTCTCAACTACCGTTAAGGTGTGTCTAACTACAGACACGTGGACTTCAGTAAACTCCGATAGTTTTATGGCTGTCACAGCTCATTTTGTTAATGAGGACTTCAACTTGGTCTTGGCTTTGCTGCAATGTGCCCAGTTTTCTGGCAGGCATACAAGCAAAAATTTAGCTTATGAGCTGAGTAAGGTAGAATCGGAGTGGAGTTTGCAAAATAAAATACAAATGACTGTTTCAGACAATGCCCAAAACATGACAAAGGCTGTCAAAGATGTACTAAAATGGAAACACTTTGGCTGTTTTGCTCACAGCCTAAATTTGGTTGTAAATGACTCGTTCAAAAAGAACGAAGTTATTAATAGTCTTCTGAAAAATGCACGAGGGATTGCCGCGCATTTTAAAAGAAGTACCACATCACACGTAAAACTTATGGCCTACCAGGTTAAAAATATGCCAGATCGAGCACAGCTGAAGCTCATTCAAGACGTGTCTACTCGATGGAACTCTGCGTACTATATGTTGGAAAGATTTACATTTTTAGAAGAAACTGTGAAAGCTACAGTTGCTTTACTGGACCAAAATGTAATGCAGTTAACAAATGAGGAGTGGAGAATGGCTCATGAGCTTGTAAAAGTACTGAAGCCATTTGAAACAGTCACAAAACTTGTCAGTGCAGAAAACTACGCAACAGCTTCCTTAGTAATACCCTTAACCGTAGGCCTGAGAGATGTCTGCAAAAAACTTTTGCAAAGATATTTCTTCCCAGCTGTGAAGGAAGTTGCCAAAGTGCTGGCTAAGGGAGTTGATGATCGATTTGGGGACTACGGACTAAGTAAAATTTTAAGTGTATCAACTTTCTTGGACTCCAGGTATAAGAATTGTGTTTTTTCGGAAGAAGCCACTTGCGACGAGGTGAAGAAGAGAGTGATAACACTAGTAACCAACAAAATTGAACAACACACCTCAAATAATGCAACACTTCAAAATGAAGTCTCCGAGACTGAGTGTGTTGCCCAAGATGATGATGATCTGTCCATGTTCACGTATGTGAAGCAATGTGTTTCGAAACATAAGCCAAGCGGTATGAAACAGTCGTGTGCAATCATTGAGGTGAACAGGTACCTTGATGAGGAGATACTGCCAAACAACTGTGGTCCACTTAAATGGTGGAGAGATAATGAAACTGATTACCCGTTTCTCAGTAAAGTAGTACGTGATTACTTTTGTGTTGTCTGCACGTCCGTGCCCTGCGAAAGAGTGTTTTCCAAGTCTGCATATATGTTGACCGAAAGAAGAAATAGACTGACTGGAAAAAAAAGCTCAACAGCTAATGTTCTTGAACTGTAATGGAAATTAACTCCACTCATTACACTTATTTACGTCTTTTAAAAATATTTTGATCCTTTGAACTGTTACTGTTACCACTGTGGTTTTGTCAGATTATCATGTCATTTATCATATTGTTTTATTTTAAATTTATGTTATATAAATGAAGTCACTCGTCCACGAATGATAGCAATAGTGAAAAAGGATTCACATGTATGTCTTATGCTGATACGTGATGTTCCATTTCCTAAGATTGTGTGTTACATTGTAATCAATGAGGAATTATTTTTATCAGTGTTTGTTGAAAGTGCACCGATGAAACAGGTAGGCAGTAAGAAACTTCCAGTAATTGTAACACCAACCAATTACATTCTATAGTTGATAAAGTGCTCATTCAGTTTAATGGCTTTTCCAATTCAGCTGGTGATACAGGAGATGCATGCATGATAAAACAGATGGATTCAGTTTTGATGGAACAATTGCATTTGCTCAAGTGTACCAAATCTAATTTAAGATACTCATGGAAATCTCTTGTGCAGGCCTGCTGATCTCTTGGTGGTCAATATCACTTCACTGTTATGTGAAATCTGGTGTTTTCTTATTGCTGCTTCTCCGAAGACCTTAAAAAGTAGTTAGTGGGACGTAAAACAAATAACATTATTATTTATTATCTTATTGCTGCTTCGAAGTATTGCCATAGATTTTCTATCACATTTAAGTCTGGTGACTGTGGAGCTCTCTCTAGTACTTTTGGGCAATTATACAGCAGCCACATTCGTACTTTATGAGCTTTGTGCTTCGGGTCGTTATCTTTGTAATACTTAAATCTATCAAGAATTCCAAGCTTTTGAGCACTAGGTCGTAAATGTTCTTTTAGTAGCATATATTTAGATAATAGATACACATGTTGATCCATGGTCCCATCAATAAAATCTTAGTATCAGCATAAGACATACATGTGAATCCTTTTTCACTATCGCTATCATTCACTGGACGAGTAACTTTATTTATATAACATAAATTTAATAAAAGTCAGTGAGAACACACTGAGTAGAGTTAGTAGTAACTTTTCTACCTCTCCATTTAATGAACAGAGTTTCTGGGTTATCTTGCTAGGAAAGTTGGTGTTATTGATGATGATGATGATGATGATGATGATGATGATGATAATAATCGTATGGCCTCAGCTACCGTGTGCAGACATTTCAATTTGACGCCATCTGGCTGTCTGCTCGTCAATTTAGACGTTCCGTTTTACTCTAGGCCCCCACTAGATGGCAGACCGAGTAAACCGAAACTCTCTTGGGCGTCTATGGCTGAGATTTAATTAATTTTGTCGGGTAAACACCAAATGTGTCACCAGAGATCTTTTACATGCCGACATCGTACGACATGGAGTGTCGAATGGACTTTTTTCCGCCCTTCAAAAATCCGACTACCTCTGCCGGGTTTGAACCCGCTATCTTGGGATCCGGAGGCCGACACTCTACCGCTGATCCACAGAGGCAGCTATGATGATGATGATAACAACAATAGATATTTCTGGTAGAAATTCAGTACGACTCACCACACTTTTATAGCATGATAAGGTTGCAATATGTTAGAAATTTTAACTGGAATACCTTGTAGAGGAGAGATGTGTTCACTGCGACAGCCAAGAACTCACCCACCATCCCCCAGAAATAATTTTGCTTTTCTAACCTAATACAATTTATCACGCACCATAGTCCATACCAACAATGAAGTAAAATAAATTCTGTTACCAACCCATGCACAAGAAATAAATCTACCTTAACCAATCCAGACCAATGGACATGTCTCGCGGTATATTAGAGGCCTAGGGCTGCTTCGCAGCTTCTAACCTGGGGGCTTACGCCCCCAGGCCCCTTTGCTTCATCCAGAACAATTGCCTAACCAATCCAGACTAATGGCTTTTTTCAAAAGTAGTGCTGCTGCACTAGGGCTAGTTCTTTATATGAACAGTTGGCAGCTCTGTCCACCACACGATCACGTCCTACGCGAGCGAGAGAGAAACAAATGATAGTGCAATCGCGCCTAGATGCATGCGCTGGAAAATGGTAAGTCGTTATGAACTTTTGCTGTATTTCGCACAGTGTGCATGGATGAAGTTACAAGTAATTTAGTACAGAGTTTAGTCAATGTTATCGTCGTTCTTTTGCACTTTTTAGCATGGTAACGGTCACACTTGTTTCCACATATTGTAGTGTGCATATGCAGCTTTCGTCTGGATCATGGAAAGATTTCCTATGACATAGTTTATAATAAAATCCATGGATTGCGAATTGTGTTATGGTGTTTCTCAGTTCGTACCCTGAATTTTTCCACTCGGATGTCGTCATTGCATCTGTTAGATAAAAGTTCTCGGAGTGCGCTCTGATATAGGCGTCTAGATGGTAAGCACATTTTTGTTCTTATCTCCTCGATGTAAATAGGTTCTCTCGTGAGCTCATATGTTAATCTTGACATTGCAGTCTTTACTATGCTTAGGGTTTTCTTGAGATAGGAGGCTTTCATTTTTTCTATGGCCATTGAGTTTTTCTTTGCTCAGGTGCTCCCATATGACATGTATTGTGTATATAATGATAGGTGTAATCTTGATATAAAGTAAGTCTATTGCTGTCGTTATGGAAAGTTGTCGTAAAACTTTAATCTCATTCATCGCCACGATCACTGCAGTTGTCCTGTCATTGTTGTGAGATGCAAAGCTTGTGCTAGCTGTTTGTAATTTCAACCCCAGGTATTTGAATGTGTTTACTCAGTGTTAGTCCTTCGTTCTTGTACATGATCATGGTTGACGTTGGAATTTTTCTGCTTTTTCTGAATATCATGTATACCGTCTTCTTTGGGTTCTGTGTCATGTTGTTGGTGTGTGCCCAGTTGACGAGCTTATTGAAAGCTTCTTGCAGTTTTTCTTGTGATTTCGACACCAACGCCATGTCGTATGCATAGATGTATATAGAGACATTTGCTGTTGCTGTTATTGGAAGTACGTCCGTCGTTGCAATATTGAACATAAACAGGCTTAGCGGGTCTTGTTGAAGGACCCTTACTGTCTGTTGTATTGCTTCTGATCTGGAGAGGTTATCATCTATATGCAGGTAATTTCTTGACAATAGGCTGGCTGCCATTTTACATAAGTAGTGCTTTCAACGTATGATTGATTCTAGCTTGTGAATTAGTTTGGCTCGATCAGTCGAGTCGAATGCCTTCGTGTAGTCTATTAACACTACATGCATTTTGCCTCTTTGAAGGCGAAGAGCTTCTTTCATATCTTCCATTAGGCATTGTATAGCATGCACTGTGGACTGTCCTTTCCGGAAGCCGAATTGTTTTTCCGGTATCACAGAGTCTATTATGGCTGTTAGCCTCTTCGTCAGTCGGTACATAAGAAGCTTGAGTCCTGTGTTTTCTAGTGCTATGCGTCGGTAGAAGTTTGGGTCTTCTGTCTGGCCTCTTCCCTTGTATAGTACTTGTATGATGGCATATCTCCAGGCCTCTGCAAGTAATAAGTTTCTCTGCTTCAGATGCTCGTTGAAGATGCTGTCAATGCCACAGGCTTTCCCGTTCTTCATTTCCTTGATTGCATTGACTTCTTCTGTAACAGTGAAGGGGTCTGTAATTGCTGCCTCTTTTGATCCTTCTGACATGACAGAACATGTGTTCTTGTTTTGAAGTATGGAATTGAAGTGCATGGTCCAACTATCAATCGAGATGTGTCTTGCGAACGTCGGTTTCTTCGGCTGGTGATGTCTGCTGAATTGTCCTGTGAAGTGCTAATTTAGTTAACTTCAAACTGAGTATGTATTCGTGGTGGTCTCCAACGATGAACTGGAATTCCAGTTTGTGTTTTCAATGTTATCGTCGAATGTGGCCAGGTATGAGGGATATACCTCAACTTTGACTGAAGTATGTACAAACGCACTCATTGGTATGAGTTCAGATAAATATTGCAAGAAGATGAATGTTATCAGTGCCGTAGACATTATTTTTTATTATTTATTTATTTACATATTTTACGCCCACATTGGAGCACTGAAATCAATACATTTGAGTTAATTTCTTCTTCTTCTTCTCCCAGAACTTTTTCATCCTCTCCGACCTGGATGCCCTTTGTGTGTCCGATATAGTATATTGTTTCCGTTCAACTGCTTTTAGTTTGAGACTTATGCTTTTGTTCTTCAAAATCCTCTTCTCTTTTCTGTCTTTGATTTGTTGCCGAGTTATACCCAATTCTTCCAAATCGTCCTGAACTTCTTTGAACCAATTATTATTGATTTTATTCTTCAAAAAGTAATCGAATAGTTGTTTCAATATCCTGGTGTCTGGTAATCTTGATATGTGACAGAAAAAGGAAATTCTTCTTTTACGCATTGTAGATATTATTGATTCACATTCACGATAGACAATGTTGTTAGGCAACAATCTCCACTGTCCATCAACTTGGTGTTTTTTATTAATAATTGTTCTAAGAATTCTTCTCTCAGTTTTCTGTAATTTGTCTGTTGTAGATTTTACATTTAATTTGAATAAAGTTTCACTAGCATAGGTTGCCTCTGGTTTAACTATGGAATTATAGTGTTTCAGCTTAGCGTTTATCGAAAGAGATTTTTTTTTATAGGTTGGCCAGGTAAGTCTTTGTGCTTGTTTAAATTTAGTTGTTCTGTGTTCTATTGCTTCTTTTTCATTTGTGTTCCATGTTATTATTTCCCCAAGATATTTGAATTTCTGAACAATTTTAATCTCTTTATTACTGTTCAGCTGAATAACTGGTAAATCAACTTTAAAAGTTGGCATCATTTCTGTTTTTTCAAATGAAATTTGTAATCCCATTTTTTTAGCTATAATTTCTAGTTGTTCAATTTGAAATTTAGCCTCTTCTATTGTATTTGCAAGTAATGCTAAATCGTCCGCAAAAGCAAGGCAGTTGAGTTTAATATTTCTACCGATCTTGATAGTTGGTTGGCATTTCTTGTTCCATTCACGCATAACCTTCTCCAATGCACAATTAAATAACAATGGTGAAAGTCCGTCTCCTTGTCGAAGTCCAGTTCTTATAGTGAATGATTCTGATAATTCACCTCTAAATTTAACTTTTGCCTTCGTATTTTTAAAAGTCATATTAATGAGGTTAACAAGTTTTTGATGTAAGCCAAATTCTTTAAGGCTTTTTAATAATGAGTCACGATGAATACTGTCGTATGCTTTTTTAAAATCTACAAACGTGATGACCAGACCCTTACTTCGAACTCTTTGGTGCTTCATTATCCATTTTAAACTAATGATTTGATCTGGACAGCTTCTACCTGGTCGAAATCCTCCCTGATATTCTCCAAGTTCTTGGTCGAGTTGTTCTTGGATTCTTGTGTATATAATCTTGGATAAAATCTTGTATGTAATATCAAGTAAGGATATCCCCCGATAATTATTTGGATCGGAGTGATCACCTTTCTTGTGCAGCGGGTGGATTATCGCTGTATTCCATTCCTCAGGAAGCTTCTCCGTGTTCCAAATATCAATGATGTATTTATGTAGGTTTTGAATAGTCTGATCATTAGCATTCTTCCATATTTCTGCTACTATTTGATTCTCTCCTGCTGCTTTGTAGTTTTTAAGTGCATTAATTGCCGTTTTCACTTCATTGTAAACTGGTGGTATAATCTTTTGTAATGGAGTTTTATTTTTTGGGTTAGGATCAAATTCTAAATGTTCCACAGGATCCTCACAATTAAGTAACTCTTTAAAGTATTCTGCAAGAATGTTAGCATTATCCTGATTATTGTGTGCCATTTTACCATTTTTATTTCTTAACATAAGTGTGGGAGGGGTAAATTTAGATTGATATTGCTTGAATGTTTTGTAATAGTCTCTTGTTTTATGCTGATTGAATGATTCTTCTATAGTGCTAAGCATTTCCTTTTGATAATTCCTTTTAATTGTCCTAATTTCTTTAGCTGTTTGTCTTCTGGCATTAATTAGTTCTTCTCGAGATTTTTCCGTTTTCCTCTGTTGATCATTTATCCATGCCTTGTGTCTTGCTTGAATTGCTTTGTCACATTCCTCGTTCCACCACGCATGTTTCTTTCTCCTTTTGATTGGGGCAATTTCTTCAGCTATGGTTTTAAGTTTGTTGATCATTGTCTCTAATTTGTCATTTAAAGGTGTTTTGGATCTCTCTAAATATATTTTATTATTTATTAAGTAACTGGGATCATAATTTCTCCTTGCTTTGAGATGATTATGTTTGTGTTTCCTTTTTGGTGTTAACTTGATTTTTATTTTTGAGATATAATGATCCGAGTCAATGTCTACCCCACGGAGGACTCTGACATTATAAATTTCTTTATGATAATCTTTATCCATGGCAACATGATCAATCTGAAACTCTCCCAATTTTACGTTAGGGCATTTCCATGTCATAAGTTTATGTGGTCGCCTCATGAATCTGGTGGTTTCCAAAACGAGTCTATGATCTGCACAAAGTTCAATTAATCTTTGGCCATTTTTGTTCGTTAATTTATGAGCTGGCCATTTTCCTACAACTGTGCGATACTTCTTTTCTCTGCCTATTTTAGCATTGAAATCTCCAAGTAAGATTTTTATATGCTCATCAGGGATCTTCGCTAATATGTAATCAAGTTCCTCCCAAAAGTTTTCAACTCCTTCTCTATCTTTATTGTTTTTGTCATTTGTTGGTGCATGGACATTTATTAAAGTATAAGTTTTATTCCCTACTTTAATTGTTAGAAGTGCCATCCTCGAAGATTTTGAAGAAAATTCTTCAATTGATTCTATTATGCTACTATGAACAAGAAAACCTACACCAAATTGAGGGACATTCTTCATTACTTTATTACTTTATTATTTTATGGCAAGATTTTTTTTTTTATGAGAGCAGGTTAAGTGGCAGCGTTTAGCGATCAAGCATTTCTCACTAACCACATTGTGTAAATATTAATGCTAACAAGAAGGTACCTTATTTTGTAAAACATACAGTTTAATTTAGCGTATTTTCTGTGAGAAGCAAAGGATGGAGAAATTCCTAATGTATTATCTTCCTGGCAAGGTCGTTGTACCAACCAGCCAATTAATTTATTGATCTGATTATGTTGTGTAAATTCAGTGATCATTTTGTATAGTGAGACAAGAGTGTGTTTCATACGATGTTATAGGTTAGGATGGTTGATAATATTGACATGTCTTTTGAATATATGTCATCAGTGGTCATTTTGTATAGAGGGAAAAGTGTGCATCTCTTATGTTATCATTTAACTTATGTTGTCTTGTGTTACAAAGGTGGATGTTATTGCTATGCTCCAGCCATATAGATGTGTTTTGTTTTTGAAAGTATACTTATATATCTTAATTCTTTGTGTATCATTTGAGGAGACAGTATAACCTAGCCAGTATATCCTCATGCCTTTTTCACTTCAACAAGTCATCAGGTTAGGTAAGAAAGTCAGGATATCGTCAGCCTATGACCCCACCCTGGGTAATTTATTCTCGTGCTAATTTTATATTGTGTATCAAGTACACTAGCACCCAATCAATTTTTCCTTTGGTAGTTGTTTTCTGTGAAATGGTATTAAGTAAACTAAGTGTAAATATATTGGGGAGTCCAGAAACCTGTAGATGACACTTGGGTACTACAGGAAGTTTAGGTTTCACTTGAACAACAATAATAATAATGCGTGTATGAGAATTACCTGTGTAGCGCAGGTTTAAAAGTGAACATTATTACTTTGAGTCCTAGTAAGCTTGTGATCACGTTGTGGAGCTAGTGGGATGATTACATAGATGACGAGAACGAAAATGTACTTCCTGTGTTATTCTGTGTAAGAGGTTACTGTTCTCATAGAATTATTAAAGTGTGACTATTGTAAAGTGTTTGTATCTGCTGATGATAATATTCAAGATGACAGAAATAGCTTCATCAGTCAGACAAGTAGTGACGGCTTACGTTTCCTAAGCTCAGATATAGTAATGTGTATCCAATGTCCTTGCTGAAACAAAAATCATCCTAGATAATAAGAAATAGTTGTTCTTGAATCAAACAATTAACCCTAAAACATCTGGTAACAAATAGACCTATTACTTTCAAATATCCTTTTTTTTTTTTCCTACCCATAATAATTGTACTGCTGGTCTCACAATGTCCATGATATTGTACATTCCATTGTATACATATCTGTAAATAGCTTGTTAAATAATGATGCAACAAAATATAGTGACTGTACAGAGGAAATTGTCACCAATTACAAGATATTTAAGTCCTAAAATTGTGTCTTGTGTGTATTTTTTTTAGAACCACCACTGTTTATCAGAATAGTCATTTCTTCCTCCTCACTCCCTGATTTGATTTCTTCCTTAATGATCAGCTCTATAATTCCAATATAATTCTACCAATGATTGTGATTTAAAAAAAACACTGGTTAACCCTCAAATAATTATGATGATATAGTCCTTGTTGACTCGTACGGTGGCGTGTTGTATGTTATGACATAATATTTTTGAGAAAAGGTAATGTATATAACTTTTTAAAATATCATTCTGAAAATGAGTGTTTGTTTTCAACGTTAGGGCAAGTTCGACCGTGTACTGAATGATTGCTACATGACACCGTACTCCTCGGTCTCGGTACTCCTGTAGACCGCAGAGTATAGAGTAATAATGTCACATTTGGACATTTTGAGTGTAGCGGCCTTGTGTCCTAGGTGGCATTGGCTGGACCTGTGAGTGTAAAATCACTGCTAGTCACACACCACTATTAAGTAAGATCCTTGATAAAATTATAATGGAATACATCCCTTTGAACCATTTCCAAAGAGGTTTTGTCATGACCCCTGGCTCTTTCATTAACGTGAATATTGTTGATGGCATTTTACGAACAGCTGTAATGAAAAAGATTTCGGGCTGTGTAGTATTCCTCGACATCAGCAAAGCATTATTACAAGTTGTCCATTTCATGACCGTATCAATGAGTATAATCAAGAAGTAAGTATAAATAACCACCTAATCGATACTTTATTATTGCCTCAGGCAAAATTGAATATAAATTAACACTTACAGGACATGTTTCGACCACTTAGTGGTCCTCTTCAGCTGTATAAAGAAAAAATTGAGAAAAAAAAATGTTAGGACAATAAGCACAAATAAAAGTTCTTTGGAGACTCCTTTGTAAAAAAATGGAGGTCGTCAGAACAGGACATCTTGCTCCTCATTCTTGTTTGGAAAAGATGTTTATTCTGCGCTGTCTAGAGGGTCTGTCTTTGACGAATTTCAGGAATCTGGTATTTATAAGCTAACTTGTACTCAGTGTAAAAAAAACTTATGTGGGACAATCTGAAGGAACTTCTTAATTAGATATCAAGAACACATCAATGCTGAAAAATACAAAAGATTCTCTGCCATGGGATCCCATATGAAAGAGTCCAACCAGAAATTCACCAATATCAGACAGGACCTTCAAATTATTGTTCTGTATTGAAAAGTATCACAGTTAAATTGAAATAATAAATATGGTAGTTCAGCTTTGTATTGAATAGGTTGAACTACCATATTTATTATTTCAATTTAACTATGAAACAGACTAGACGAACAAAAGATATAATCAAACACGACATCGCAGAAGCACAGCCCAATCTTCCTCCTCCCTCACATGTTATTTTAGATGACGACAAAACTCTACTTCCCTTCTCTCCAGAGCTTTGCATGAACTGTCAGACTGTGTCGCATCATTACTTCACCAGGTCGCACTCATAAACAGACCCTCTAGACAGCGCAGAATAAACATCTTTTCCAAACAAGAACGAGAGGCAAGATGTCCTGCTCTGATGACCTCCATTTTTTTTTACAAAGGAGTCTCGAAAGAACTTTTATTTGTGCTTATTGTCCTAACGTTTTTTCTTCTAAATTTTTTCTTTATACAGCTGAAGAGGACCACTAAGTGGTCGAAACATGTCCTGTAAATGTTAATTTATATTCAATTTTGCCTGAGGCAATATTAAAGTATCGATTAGGTGGTTATTTATACTTACTTCTTGATCAGCAAAGCATTCGATAGGATTGAACACAATCACTTAAAGGCGATAATAGAGAACTCTATACTACCCAGATCCATTAAGAAGTTACTAGTCAACCTTCTCACAGAAAAAATCAACACAAGTTCAAACTGTTCGTGGTCATACAGATAAGATAAACATCAAATGTGGAGTGATGCAAGGAGATCCCATTTCACCTTTCTTATTTAACTGGGGTATAAACCACATCCTTGATGAACTCACAGACATCAAGGAATCGGAAATGTATGGTTTTCAATTGAGTCCTAACACTGTACCTTTAACATCCCTATGCTTTGCCGACGATCTGGTGATCATAGCTAAAGACCAAGCAGCAGCTTCAGTCCTGGTCACTTCTGTCATAAATCTGCTTCAAGAAATAGGTTTGCAAATAAATGCAGACAAATCAAATGACATTATTATAAAAAATGGTAAATTTCATTCTGATGATATCATGACGGTCTCTGCAAACATTACAAGTATAAATGATAGTGAAGAAATAAAATATTTAGTGGCAACTTTCAGACAGACTTTAGTCTTCAATGAAAATCAGGTAATTGAAAAATTGAAAGCTAACTTAGATCAGATTACCAGGACTCGCTTACTCCAACCGCATCAAAAACTGACTGTAATAAATCAGTTTATTGGCCCTACACTGATATACCCCTTCCAGACTGTTTCGGTTGAGAAAATATCCAAATCAAGTCTGTTAAAAGCCGACAACATGATCGGAAGCACACTTAAAGAAATTCTACAACTTCCGAGTGACACACTGACAAGTATGATCTATTCGAACCACAAATATAAAGGGTTAGCACTAATGCGCGCTATTTGGGAAGCGTACCTTCAACAGCTGAACATCAATCGTAAGCTAGAAGCTGTGAATGATTCGCACGTAAATGCTGTTTGAAATTTCACTGCAATAAAAACTTGCTGCGTATCTGAACTTCAATTCAATGAAGAGACATCAACGAAATCTGTTAATCTTATGTTAATTTTAAGGACATTTCCTCTAAAGCATTACTTTGTCAATTTATATATTTTTCATCTAAACAGTGTTATGTGGCTGAAGATGTTTGTAATATACGAAACATGTACCACTTTTAACCATTAAATTGTATTAAGCAATCATTGTGTCGACTAGGTGGAAAATAAATAAATACTTAATTGTGAATATACTTAGAACACGCAAATTTGAAGCTTGGTGTGCATATCCACAGAAAGGAAGAGGTGTTGAGTTATTTGCTCAAGTTCCTGCTGCTAATTCTTGGGTTGCCAGAAGGGATGGTTTAACTTGTTCGGAATGGAGGGAGATGTTGAAGATGACCACGATGGTTGCACCAGTACATACTCTGCCGGGACGTTCTACCAGCACAGGCCACTGCAGACACTGCAGTGAGTATGAAACCTTACCACATGTGCTGGGGAGTTGCCCTCAAGGAGAACTGCTTAGGATCAAACGCCATAACATCATCAGAAACCTCATTGCTAATGCTCTTCGTCTCAAAAATCTAGAAGTGTACGAAGAAGTCCACTGCATCGCTGAAGGGGGCAGCACTCGCGGGATTGATATTATAGCGATTGACTGACGGAGGAACGAAGCAGAAATTATTGATTCTACGGTATGCTTTGAATCTTCAGCCTCTCAGCCAACTGACGTAGACAATGCAGAAAAGGATATCTATAATCCAACCATCCCTTTTTTTCTTGAGTCATATAACCTTAAAAAAATTACAGTGACTGGACTTTTCTTTGGCGCGAGGGGAACAATTCCCAAATCTTTTGTCACATGGCAACAAAAATATAAAATAGCGAGAAGTCTACAAGACAAGATAGTCATCTCACTCATCAAATACTCCGTTTCGATTCTATTTATATGGAGTTCATGCCATTTAACATGGTTAATTGTAACCTATAATTTTTTTTAACATTAGTCTTCTTTATCTTCCCTCAAAATTGTTATTGTGTATTATTCTGTGTCTTATGGCAAATCTAGGGTGTCCTGGATCAGACTAAATAAATAAATAATAAAATTAAAAAAAAAAAATACTAATGGATGAAATAATAATATACATGATCATGGATGGTTGGATATATCTACTCTACGCAGAAAACAACTGAGATATTCAGGTCGGTCATTTTTTATTCAATAAATCCCTATGCTATCACCTTGACGAAACCAAAGAATATTATTAAGTCGAAGGCTAAAAGAGAAAAATAATAAGAATAAGTATTAATTACTCTGACATTGTCCAAGCCTGTAATTATCATTCAAGTTACTCCCATAAAATAAGGGGTAATGATTACATTATATCAGTCTTTAATTTGCTTTCTTTTAGCTTCTAAAATATATAAACATCCATATGTCGGATAATATTTGTTGAAATTTGGAAATGTAGGTATAGGTCATTTTATCATATAAACATAGGCTACTTCAGATTTTGAAATTATCCTGTATATCTCATTTACCAATACTAATTTCCAAGTTAGATTTTATAAACTTTTCGTTATTCCGTAACAAGATCCTACCTAGCAACGTTCCTTCCCGTGCTAAAATAAATTAAATTGAAGTCTAATCTAACCTGCTATAAACGAACATTTGCCCTGAGGATGTCTACACACATGAAAGACCAAACACACAATGGTGTATACATACACATCTGAGGATTTATTTCCCTAATGAAGCAATTAAATGAAATGGCAATTAAAATAACATAAAACAAGAAAACAAGAAAATAAAACCATATTGGGCAAATTAAACAAATAAAAGAACAAAACAACACACCTCTGAGGTACACTACAACTTAACTTAGAATTAACTATAATCAAACTATAATCAAATAAATGGCAGATGTCCTCGTAGTTATATGCGCCATTTAATTAATTAGTGATATTGCCATTTAAATCTCAGTATTAAATAACGTGGCCCAAATGTAGCGATAATAATCAAATAATGTGCCATCGTCAGCAAAGACACGTGGTTAACAGGTAAATGACCCTACAGTTGGGCTGGTTGTGGCTTAAAATGATAATTCATGACCTCGGTTCCATCAACATGCTATTCAACATGTCCAGAATTGTGGAATTTAGGTGTTCAAGGCCTTTATTATGTGGGACATAAACACGGCATATGGGGTAACTCCTCCCGTTAACGGGTGTATGTACATGTCAAAATACATATATAACATAACACTGCAACTTGAATGAGGAACATCAGCCACTCAGGCTTAAACTAAAATATGCCATAAACTCAAGAACATCTCACATATCGTACTTTATTTACTAAATGTACGTAGTTCAAGTTTAAATATAATCTACACCTTTGGTATGTCTCGAAGAATCTGCTGCTACCAACATAAGAATAATCATAGTTTCCATCACTACTGGTACTCATTAGCACATTACCGCGTCCACTACTTCATTCAAGTGAAGACCAACAAATATATATATATGCCAAACACCAATCATAAATCTTAACATTTCATATGTAACTTACCAATGTCATATTCTGAAGACAATTCAACAAGAAACACATGACGCAGTTATGACATTTCTGATTATGACCTGAATTATAATAAACTGAGATGTTCTAGGCTGTGATCCCTTAATATTTGCCTGGACTAACACGTACCATCAAATATACCAACCAGCCTCTCCCATGTTACTACTACATCCCAAATTAGGCCTACATAAATAGTAGGTAAAGTAATTCACACTGCACACGAAAATCACCATACGCTTCACCAATAACTCATGACATTATCTATTATTCATACTGCCAAGATAGAAATACCATCATAGAATAATCACACGCACACCAATCGAAATAGCAAATTTAGAAAGTCAAACTCGGATAAATACACACTGAAATAATTCTTACTGTGACTCGCAATAATACACTATGTGTTTGCTTTCTTCATCGCTTCGAGTACCTCAGGACAAATTATGCTTTATATATCATATATCTAATAAAGTTAAAAAGAAAACAAGAACAACATTATTTCACATTATGATTACAAAATAGGTTACTGACTTGCTTGCCAGAGTACAGGTCGCACATGGCTTATGTTTCCTCTTCATTGTCAGGGGATATACGGTGCTTGGAGTTCACCTTCACATTTAGCAGCACATCTTGGTAATTGAGATCAGGTTATGAAACATCGCGTACAATCTTGTCCGGAATGAACCCAAAACATTCTTTTGTAGGTTTCACTTTCATATAACTATGATTTACTGCTACTAGTTATCACCAATCTTTCCATTCAGTTCTAAGTTGGAGTTTTAACACCGAAAGGTTTAGCTTTTAACAACAATAACAACAACTGATTGATCCTCTACTTTTCAACACAGCCAAATATTAGAATAAAACAATCTGTACTTAATACGTCTTCTCTAATATCTTGACGCCATACTTGACATACTTGACGCCATCAGCGTACTGTCTTGGCTTAGATATTTTCCACTTCCATGGCCTTCATCACTTACTTTAATTGGTTTTGTCTAATATAGTTTTTTTTTTTTTTTTTACATTTGCTTTACGTCACACCGACACAAATAGGTCTTACGGCGGCGATGAAACAGGAAAGGGCTAGGAGTGGGAGGAAGCGGCCTTGGCCTTAAGTACGGTACAGCCCCAGTATTTGCCTGGTGTAAAAATGGGAAACCACGGAAAACCATCTTCAGGGCTGCCGACAGTGGGATTCGAACCCACTATCTCCCAAATACTGGATACTGGCCGCACTTAAGTGACTGCAGCTATCCAGCTCAGTAAAATAGTACGCTAATTACAGCGTACTGAATATTCAAATTAATACTAAATGATTATTATATACATGATTAAACTGCTATATTAGCTTTAGAGTCCAAATCTCACTGTTAAAATATTCTAATCCATAGTATTACTTTACTGCCGTCACGTATAACTGTACCAAATAAGGAACCTTTTTAAGTTCAGCGCCATGTTTGAGGGAACTTTGCCGCGCTCGATTCCTTGCATCTGCATTCTCGCTGTTTCAGTTGGTGTTTCTAATATGCACCATGGGAAAACGGCACAGTATATTCTGTAGTTAAAAAAAGTATTTTAATGAAGTTGTTTCTTTCGTTGTTCGTTTTACTCTAGCAGGTAGCAGAGAAACAGATCTCTGTTGCGTGATCTATGACTGAGTTTTAATTAATTTTGTCGCGTAAACATCAAATATGTCGTCAGAAATCTTTCACATGCTGACGTCATACTAAATGGAATTTCTTCCACCCTTCAAAAATTCAGCTACTTCTCATAGATTTGAAATCTTTGGATGTGGAGGCCGACTCTACCACTGATTAACAGAGGGAGTTTATCGTCTCTAGAATTAAGGTGGCATGCATGATTAATTAGTGACATTTCATAAAATAAAAACAACATACATATGTTGTTCAGTAAATTACATTAGATCAATTCAAGCAAGTGTATGCCTCATTTGGCTAAAACATCTGTTCAGGTAGAAGAAACGTTTCATCAGGTGAGTTGGCCGTGCGGTGAGGGGCGCACAGCTGTAAAACTTGCATCCAGGAGATAGTGGGTTTGAGCCCCACTGTCGGCAGCCCTGAAGATGGTTTTCCATAGTTTCCCATTTTCACACCAGGCAAATGCTGGGGCTGTACCTTAATTAAGGCCATGACCGCTTCCTTCCCGTTCCTAAGCCTTTCCTATCCCATCATAACCAAAAGTCCTATCTGTGTCGGTGCGACGTAAAACAAATTGTAAAGACAAAAAAAGAAGAAGAAACGTTTCATGATAGATACTTTCTCTGATGCCCATATATACTGTTTAACCAATTAAAAGAGAATTGTACACTCTGTTACTCATCTAGAATGTCCCAACACTTTTTATTGAATGCTTGAATGTTGTCAGCTGGTATATTTTGGTTTACTAGCTAACAAGGATGGTATGGCTGCTTTTGTTTTCTAAGTAATCCATTTTAAAGATTTTTTTTCATCATTTTTAGATGGTGCCTATTGAAGAGTTTGAGGCATCTTTTCAGTTCATGCAAGAGTGTGCCCAGTATTTCTTGGAAGTGAAGGATAAGGATATAAAACATGCACTTGCTGGACTGTTCGTGGAGATCTTAGTACCTGTAGCTGCGGTAAGATGTTATGTTACTGTTATTATTTTTCAAGGTAGCTAGATATTATCCAGAGATGTTTTGAAACTATGGTTTAACAGAAAGGAGGTATGAAGGAGGAAAACAACAGTGATTTTAAATGCTGCATCAACTTGAAGATACTCTGTTATTCTGATTACTGTTGCACTCTTATAATAGACTCATTTTCATTGTCTTTTCATGCATGAGTAAAATTAATTAATTTAGTATTTTTTAATACAAATTTTCTTTGTATCTTTCAGACTGTGAAAAATGAAGTGAATGTACCCTGTTTGAAGAACTTTGTTGAGATGCTGTATTCTCAAACGCTTGATATGTGCACCAAGTCAAAACATCGATTAGCATTATTTCCTCTAGTCACTTGTCTTCTCTGTGTCAGCCAGAAGACCTTCTTTTTACAGAACTGGCATTATTTCTTGGCCATGTGTTTGTCACACTTGAAGAACAGGGATCCTAAAATATGTCGTGTTGCCTTAGGTAGGTGAACAAAAGGCATACTGATATTATTATTATTATTATTATTATTATTATTATTATTATTATTATTATTATTATTATTATTATTATTATTATTATTATTATTATTATTATTATTATTATTATTATTTCCAATACGTATTTCGCATGCATATTAGGGTTATAGTTAACAATTACATAAGATTGAACAGATATAAAACACTGTAGTGAAAGCTTATTAAAAATTAATGAATAAATGTTAGAAAAACAAGAATAATGTTTTTTGAGTATATGATAGAGGTTTTCCCAGTTCATTTTCACAGTAGTTCTGGTGACAGTTGTACTCTTCTAAATAGAGGACATTCAAAAAGCAGGTATAATTGATAATTTTGTGTGGCTATTTCGAGCCAAGTGCAGCCCTTGTAAGGCAGACCCTCCGATGAGGATGGGCGGCATCTGCCATGTGTAATTAACTATGTGTTATGGTGGTGGAGGATAGTGGTGTGTGTGAGTTGCAGGGATGTTGGGGACAGCACAAACACCCAGCCCCCGGGCCATTGGAATTAACCAATGAAGATTAAAATCCCCAACCCGACTGGGAATCGAACCCGGGACCCTCTGAACCGAAGGCCAGTATGCTGACTATTCAGCCAATGAGTCGGACCAAAAAGCAGGTGTTATACAGTTTGAGGGGATCCACAAAAACTTGAATAATCATCTGGAGTATTAATCTTAAATGATTCAAAATATGAATTATATTTACCATGGCCTGATAAAAATTGAGTAAGCATAAAATTTGGCACAAGTATTTTGCAATAAAGCCAGTGCAGGATCTTGGGAGGGAAAGAATATTTCTTCGTAACAGATCCTTTCAATCTTGGAGTCCAGATGTTGTTCCACTCCAGAGGTGTGTGTTCTTTAATCTTCATATAAAACATTCTGGAGCTCTGTTGTGTGGAACTTCAGTCTGGACAGTTGCAGTTTTTTTTTTTCTTTCTTTCTTTTTTCTATCTTTTTTCCTAGTAGGTTTGCTTTTTCATTTCTGATCATCCCTATGTGTCTAGGAAACCAGGAGAGACATGTGGAAGCTTTTCTGAATTATTGATCTTATGACAGCAACTAGTGAGTTTATATTGTATTTACCACTTATTGAGTTCAATACTGCCTGTGAATTGCTGTATAACTTAGCGTTTGTTTATCTTTACACCACTGTAATGCTTACTTTATGGCCTAAAATTCAGCTTGTAAAACTGAACGGAATGATCAGAGCTTGTACTGTGCTGAGAATATTTCAGTGTTCTTCTCATACACAGTGAAGGCACATCTAACCTGGTTATTTTCATCATTACCAGACTTGCAAGAGCCGTCTGTATAGATGATGAAGTCTTGAGAGTGTGAGCTACTATTGCTGAAATGTGTCTTTAAAATGCAAGGCTGTCCAGATTGAAGAGAATTTTACGTTTCCTCCATTGTGATCTTGAAATTTGGCACTGGCAATGTTTTATTTTTCTTGAGTAGTGCTTTGCCAATTGCAGTTAAAAACTGATGATAGGAACTGATAACTGGCAAAAGACACTCAAAACATCAGTTATAGATTCTTACATTCATTGCGGTCGTATTTTAATCACATTTAATGAATTTGTAATATAAAATACTTTGATTAGTTACTCCAGTATTACACTGAATGACTAGATTCACTCTATAAAATTATATTTTGTTTCAGAATCTCTCTACCGTCTACTGTGGGTTTACATGATACGAATTAAGTGTGAAAGTAACTCTGCCACACAGTCTCGATTACAGAGTATAGTCAATTCTCTCTTTCCTAAGGGTTCGAAAGGAGTTGTACCAAGAGATACTCCTCTAAATATCTTTGTAAAAATTATACAGTTTATTGCTCAGGTAAGGATATGCTAAAAGATTCTTGATCTGATCTTGAACTCTTTAAAATACATTTTGGAAGTTTTACATTATCTTGTTTTTTTACTTTTTAGGAGCGCTTGGACTTTGCAATGCGTGAAATAGTTTTTGACCTATTATCAGTTGGTCGACCAATTAAAATCATTCTGAACCCTGAGAGAATGAGCATTGGTCTTAGAGCTTTCCTTGTAGTAGCTGACAGTTTACAGCAAAAGGAAGGAGAACCTCCAATGCCACGTACAATGGGAGTTCTGCCATCAGGAAATACACTTCGAGTGAAGAAGACATTCCTTAACAAGGTATGATATATTGATACCACACTGATATCTTAAATCCCTTTATATCTTTATAGTACGCGAACTTTTTCTTGAGCCCTAGTTCCCATTATGCACTATGGAGTTCAGGGCTCAAGAAAAGGTTCGTGTACTATACTTTTATAATAAGGTAATGTTTCATGATGATGATGATAATTGTTGGTAAAAGATGATACAAAATAAAATGATGGGCTAAAATTTAAAATTTACCTGCTGGCTTTTAAATATGATAATGCTGATGAAATTGATTGAGAATTTAAAATAGTCAGTGGATATAATTCTCAATGCCGTGTTTTCTATAAAATGATTAAAACAAATTTAAATGTACTACAATAAGGCATTGACTTAAAAGTAAAATCACGTATATTATTCAATTTAAGAGCTATAAAACTTATTTAAACATAGTTAAGAGAATAAAAGCATGGTTCACAAAAAAAGTTAGAAACAAAGAATTACAATAGCATAACTTTTAAAAAAGATAAAAAAGGCCACTATCCCTCATAAAATGGATGACACGGTGTTCTTACTGCTCGTCATTTCATAGAATGAGTAAAATGGTATTCAGAAGTTGTTAGACTATGGCACAGATAATTCAGGTTTGTGCACTCCATAAGGATGTGTACTACTGTCAGGTGGCTACCACAAGTACACAGGGGCTTTTCCCTTCAGGAAATAGGACTGTGTTGCTATTCCATGGTCGATCCTAAGATGACCCAATACCATTGCTTCTCTCCAGGAGACCCGAAAGGAAGTCTTCCATAACATAGTTGATCCTTTAATCACTCTCAGCTTTTCGGAAAGAGCGGTGGCCTAAACATCTCACAAGTTTGTGAGTTTCCATGTTATCTGAAATGGTTCTTTTAAATATTAATATGACTTGTACCGAGCTCGATAGCTGCAGTCGCTTAAGTGCGGCCAGTATCCAGTATTCGGGAGATAATAGGTTCGAACCCCACTGTCGGCAGCCCTGAAAATGGTTTTCCGTGGTTTCCCATTTTCACACCAGGCAAATGCTGGGGCTGTACCTTAATTAAGGCCACGGCCGCTTCCTTCCCACTCCTAGCCCTTCCCTGTCCCATCGTCGCCATAAGACCTATCTGAGTCGGTCTGACGTAAAGCAACTAGCAAAAAAAATATGACTTGTTTGGGCTTCTTTCCTTTTGAGTCTCCTTTATCATTCCTTTGGTTCTGAAGGTCTAAAGTTTCTAAGGAAACTATTGTTTAATCTTCTCCAGCGACCTTTAGTGTTTTGTTTGGGTAAAACACTTATAAAACTCCCCTTCTTGTGATCATCACCCTGTATAAGGAGGAGATATATAAGGCATAAATGACTAATTTTATAACTTCATTTTTTCAGATGTTAACTGAAGACACAGCTCGCAGTATTGGGATGTCGTCTTATTTTCCTCATGTTCGTAGAGTTTTTGTAGACATTCTTAGAGCACTGGATGTTCATTATGGCAGGCCCTTGATGATGACCAGCACTCAAAATGTCAACAAGGTAAGCTTTAAACGTTCCAGTTTAAAGAACTGTTAGCAGATTCTTTGAAAAACCTGTGGATACAATTATATCATAATCTAAAACATTTATACAATGTTTATTGCCCACAGCTTATTAAACAGAACTAACAATATCAAGTTCTTGAACCTTACTTAGCCTATGTCCATATACATAAATAAATAAATACATACATACAATTCAAGTCATATATAGACAGGAACCAGTGGTGTAGCATGAAAAGAAAAATGGGAATGCTATGATTTAAACACCCTAGAGCTAAAAATAAAATGTGAAGGTAACATTCACACATTTTATGAAATGATGCTCTTGTGAATTAAGTTTAAAGACAGACAATGATATCAACAAATAACAATATTAAAATAACTGTTACCGGGCGAGTTGGCCATGCAGTTAGGGGCGTTCAGCTGTGAGCTTGCATCTGGGAGATAGTGGGTTTGAACCCCTACTGTTGGCAGCCCTGAAGATGGTTTTCTGTGGTTTCCCATTTTCACACCAGGCAAATGCTTGGGTTGTACCTTAACTAAGGCCACGGCTGCTTCCTTCCCACTCCTAGGCCTTTCCTGCCCCTTCGTCGCCATAAGACGTAGGTGCGACGCAAAGCAGGTAAATAAAAAAACATTTAATATTGTAACACTTACCTAAACTGTCTTATACACCAAATCCATCCATCAGCTCTTCTTTGTTGCGAATGTGTTGATGACCTTCTCAATAAAGGCTGCATCAGAGGACAGTTCTCCAAATAAGTTTTATTTCCTACAGCTAAAATGCTTACATTACACAAATGGTGATTCATCATTGAGTTTCTTAAATGGATTTTAACCCTCTGGAGTGTACTCATGGTTCTTTCACTACTTGCTGTAGGAGCAGAATATGTTGCAACCAAACACAGTAGCTTAACGATCTCCTCATACACTGAGTCTGTCATTTACAACCAATTCAGTAGGTTTTGTGGTGTTAAATACTTTTCTCATGTGCGTTAATATTGAAGAGCTCATTTTCAAGCCGATCTGAATTAAAATTACCGTAGTAGCACTAGATTGGAAATTTTTGTCTTAGGTTATTCTTTCTTGTGTACTGTGAATTAATTTTTTCATTCACTAATTCCACAAACTGGAGCTATGGAAAATCTTCAAACCTGGATTTCATTTGAACAACTTGGCAGTGGATGGTTTCATATGTCAGCACTTTCAACCTGGCCTCTTAAGAGTCACTGAAACTTACATTCCCATTCAGTTGACATGCTTTTGCACGCTTTCTTCAATGAAAGCCTCGCATCTTAGAATCTGTACATTTGCAGTGGTGAGTTGTATTTCATGATGTTAAGTACAGGGTTTTTCACTCAAAGTGGAGCCGGCCAGCGCAGCGCAGTGGGTAGATTGGTGAGCTGGTCAGACGAGCACATGGCAATTCGCTGAGCTTGGGGCCAGGAGAGCCCATATGAATCGTATGTAAATAACAAGCACACATAATAACACATAATCAAGTAAAATAATTTCTCACTTTGTCACAGAAGATGTTGAAAATGTCCTCCACCTGCATCTACACATTTCTGGCTTCATCTAAGGAAATTTTCATTCATACGCATTAGTTCATCTACCGAGATAGCCCCAGTTTCTCTCGTGATATTTTATTTGAGTTCATCTACCGTGTGAGGGTTTGTTGCATAATTCAATTTTTTCCATAAATAAAAATCGCAAACCGTAAGATCTGGGGATCTTGTGGGTCACAGTCATTTACTAATTACTCTGTTGTCAAAAACTTCTTCAATTAAAATTAATGACTCGTTAGCTGTATGCGCGGTTGCCGAGTCTTGCTGGAAATATCCAGACTGGCATTCATTGTCCGTCAATTGTTAAAAAACGGTATGAGAATATCATTCTTATATCTGCCCAGTGATTTTGGTTTCAAAAACTATAGGCCCTATTATCCTGTTTGCAGTTACTGCCACCAACACTCCAATTTTCACACTGTTACTTCTGTTACTTCTAACTTATGAATATGATATACTGAGTCCACCCAGCTATGCTCCCGTAAAGCAAAGTTGGTCTGAAAGCAGACCGATGTAAAATTAGTGTCGTCCAGGAGCTGACTTCCTTCTTACAGAATACTGTTGATCGCAACTGCGAGCTCACTGCATTAGCTTTACTGCACCTTGATTCAATCTCACTTACTATATTACCATCCTGGGAGAACACACATCCTAAATACTTGAAATTATCTACCTGTTCCAGCTTTGTATCACCAGTCTGACATTCAATTCTGTTGAATTTCTTACCTACTGACATCAATTTAGTCTTTGAAAGGCTAATTTTCATACCATACTCATTGCACCTATATTCATGTTCCAAGATATTAGACTGCAGGCTTTCAGCACAATCTGCCATTAAGACCAAGTCGTCAGCAGCCAGACTGCTTACTACATTCACCGGGCAAGTTGGCCGTGCGTGTAGAGGCGCGCGGCTGTGAGCTTGCATCCGGGAGATAGTAGGTTCGAATCCCACTATCGGCAGCCCTGAAGATGGTTTTCCGTGGTTTCCCATTTTCACGCTAGGCAAATGCTGGGGCTGTACCTTAATTAAGGCCACGGCCGCTTCCTTCCAACTCCTAGGCCTTTCCTATCCCATCGTCGCCATAAGACCTATCTGTGTCGGTGCGACGTAAAGCCCCTAGCAAAAAAAAAAAAAAGCTTACTACATTTCCACCTAACTGAATACCTCCCTGCCTCTTTATACCTTTTAGCAGATGATCCATGTAAACTATGAACAAAGGTGACAGATAACAGCCTTGTCTAACCCCTGTAAGTACCCTGAACCAAAAACTCATTCTGCCATCAATCCTCATAGCAGCCCAATTGTCAACATAAATGCCTTTGATTGATTTTAATAATCTACCCTTGATCCGGTAGTCCCCCAGTATGGTGAACATCTTTTCTCTCGGTACCCTGTCATGTGCTTTCTCTAGATCTACCTAACGTAAATACAACTGTCTATTCCTCTCGTAGCATTTTTCAGTTATCTGGCGCATACTGAAAATCTGATCCTGACAGCCCCCCTGTAGTCTAAAACCACACGGATTTTCATCCAATTTCCTCTCAACGACTGATCGCACCCTCCCTTCCAAGATGCCAGTGAATACTTTGCCTGGTATACTAATCAATGAGATACCTCGATAGTTGTTGCAATCCTTCCTGTTCCCTTGCTTATAGATAGGTGCAATTATTGCTTTTGTCCTGTCTGAAGGTATCTTACCAACACTCCACACTAATCTTAGTACTCTATGAAGCCATTTCATCCCTGCCTTCCCACTATACTTCACCATTTCAGGTCTAATTTCATCTATTCCTGCTGCTTTATGATAATGGAGTTTATTTACCATCCTTTCCTTTTACGTTGAGAAGATTTTCAAAATATTCCCTCCACCTGTCCAGTGATTCCCTGGGATCTATTATGAGTTCACCTGAATTACCCAAAACACTGTTCATTTCCTTTTCTCTCCCATCCTAAGATTCTTTCTTACTGTCCAGAAAGGTTTCCCTGCTGCTTGATCTGGCCTTTCCAGGTTATTACCAAAATCCTCCCACGACTTTTTCTTGGATTCAACAACTATTTGTTTCGCTCTGTTTCTTTCATCTATGTACAATTCCCTGTCTGCATCAGCCCTTGTTTGGAGCCATTTGCGATAAGCCTTCCTTTTACATTTACAAACTTCTCTCACTTCATCGTTCCACCAAGATATTCGCTTTTTCCCATCTTTACACACAGTTGTTCCTAGGTATTCCCTTGCTGTTGCTACTACAGCATCCCTGTATGCCACCCATTCTCGTGCTATATCCTGAACTTGCTTTCTGTCCACTGCTCGGAACTTCTCACTAAGCATATCCATGTACTTCTGTCTAATTTCCTCATCCTGGAAATTTTCTACCCTTATTCGTTTGCAGAGAGATTTCATTTTCTCTATCCCAGGCCTAGAGATACTTAGTTCACTACAGATTAGATAGTGGTCTGTTTCATCGAAAAATCCCCAAAATACCCGTACATTCCTAACAGATTTCCTGAATTCGAAGTCTGTTAAGATATAGTCTGTTATGGATCTGGTACCCCTAGCCTCCCATGTGTAGCGGTGAATAGCCTTATGCTTGAGGAATGTATTCGTAACTGCTAAACCCATACTAGCACAGAAGTCCAGCAAATGCTTCCCATTCGTATTAGCTTCCATATCTTCCCTCCATTTACCAATCACCCTTTTGTATCCTTCAGTTCTATTTCCAACTCTCACTTTGAAATCGCCCATTAGCACTATTGTATCCTTGCTGTTGACCCTGACTACAATGTCACTCAATGCTTCATAAAACTTGTCGATTTCATCCTCATTTGCACCCTCACATGGTGAATACACTGAGACAATTCTCGTCCTAATTCCTCCAACTGCCAGATCTAACCGCATAATTTGTTCCTTTACGTGCCTAACACAAACTATGTTGCGTGCAGTAGTATTCCTGATGAACAGCCCTACCCCAAACTCTACCCTTCCCTTTTTATCATCCTTCAAGTACACTTATAATCTCATATCTCCCCTTACCCGAATATCACTTACTCTAGTACATCCAGATGCATCCTCTTTGCTGACTCAGCCAGTTCTACTTTCTTTATTCCATAATCCCCATTAATATTGATAGCTCCCCATTGAATTCCATTTTGTTAGTCAGGTTGTTTCCAAGGAGTACCTCACCTGTCAAATGGAAGTAGGACTCCGTTACTCCCGTAGAGCTTGGTATATTCATGAAGCTGGATGCTACCTTACTTACACATAGTCCAAGTGAGGATCTCTCTTCTAATGGGTTTGGGACCACCAGTGGATTGTATACTCCTGGCTACCTGAGCACAAGGAGGGCCATGACTCAGAACATGTCCAAGATGCCCACTCCCATTCCGTAGCAACTGGTATCCTGACTCTCAGGACAAGTTATTAGGCCACTCAGCCGTCGCCCATGGTTCATCAACTAGGACGTGACTACAGTAACCCACACTATGGAAAAATATGCAGGGATTTTTCACGTATATATGGTATATATAGAAAATAATTTATCCTTATGTTCATCAACATTTGATTCATTTAGCGGCAATTGGTTTTTGGTACATATGTAGAAAAGCATTTGTTTAAAAACAACAATTATACGGTTCTGTCTGCACTGGTTTCTGGAATGTTATATACCCTCAAAGATACTTTCACCCTCTTCAGAATGTTTTAATTTAAATTTTTACTGACTAATCAGAGAGTATTTGACTTTTTGCTGTAGGAACCTGATGAGATGATCACTGGTGAGCGCAAACCACGAATTGACCTGTTCCGAACGTGCGTTGCGGCAGTCCCTCGTCTAATCCCCGATGGCATGACAGGCGCTGAACTTGTGGACCTCTTGTCCCGTTTGACAGTTCACATGGATGAAGAGCTTCGAGGATTAGCTTATCAAAGCTTACAAACACTTGTATTAGACTTTCCAGATTGGAGACAGGATGTCATATGTGGTAGGTTATTCTGTGTTTCGTTTTTATACTTGAATTATGTTGTGATATTCATCTTTTGTGTGGAGTTGAATGTACGTAAAGGGGTTCTCTATCGCTGTGTGTTTATTTTTATTTGTCATGAGAGATATAAATTGGTGGTCTGTGAGAGATTCATTTGAATTCAGAGCACGTACACATCCATATACACTTACAGCCTCTTGCTCTCTCTCTCAGACATGTTAATCATTTGATAGTCGCTGACAGAGGAACTAGTTATCCGTGGCCATCTGACTTAGTCTCTTATTGAAGTTCATTTGACAGCATGAAGAGTATAGTTGGGAATGAGATTCTGTTGTATGTAGATGACAGTAGAAGTGGCTTCAAGCATGAACATAACGTGGTTGCGTGAGGCCACCTGAACATTCCCCAGAACTGTAACTTGAGGTAGGGGATTTGAAGTGAAATTTATGTTCCTGTGGTTTGGATTCCATATAATACTGGTGGACTGATTGCTTTGATCTCAATATCAACAGTCCGTAAACTACAAGCATTTTTAAAAATTGCATTGAAGGATCATTAGGGCTGCCCTGACTGACAGGATGGTTGCCGCCGTTGTAATCAGAGCCATCATATCTGCCATGTATCTGCATGAACAATAAACAAGTGATTGTTGGAGGTAGGTCTATGTTCATGTTCTTCTGGCACATTAACCCCTTACACCTGAAAGTCTCCGGTGGTCATGAGGAAGTACACTGGAGAGGCAAATGGAGAACAGTTTTACTCAGGGATGAGAATTGTTCTTGTCTTGGACAAAGTAATGAACATGTTGTGACAATAGACATGTGAGTGAGGGGAGAAATTGATTGTGTATTCATACTAGAGATGAGCAGAAAATTCTCTGAGGCCTGGTTGGTTTTGTTTGCTTTTCTACGAGCCTGGATAGAATTGCAACATAACACAAAGTGCAGAGCAGAGCTGGTGTGGTAAGAATGTAAGTGACAATTATCAGCCAGAGCATACATGCCAACCATCAATCATTTATAAAAAGTCATTTTATGGAAAACCTTTAAAATATTTAGTAGCTTCATCACAGATCTACAAATCAGGTATATTTGAGTGGAATATTTATTTCTGATTAGTCATTTATATCATAAAAATTGCATGTAATAGCTAGGTAATAGTTTCATAGGCAACTATAATTTACCATAGTTTGATTTTATGGACTCTAAGCAGTCATAAATTATATCTACAATGTCAAAGGTGTGAATTACAGTTTGAGTTATGCTACAATCAGCCATACAATATAACTTTCAATTTTTTAGTGTTGAGGCACCTTCCCCACTCCTAGATAGCTATAATTATAGTTACACATATTATCATGAACCTCAAAACAAAACAATTTATCAACTACATTCTGCACTTGGGCTTTGTAAAAGCAGGAGTCTTTTGTGTAAGTGACTGACTAGATATAGAACTTCTACTTGCAGCGAGCAAAGTAGGAGATGTATCAATCTCTGTGCTACTGTGAGACCACTTCAAGCAGTCTGTTGTTTGAGAGAGTGAGGAGCCACTCTTCAAAAGGCTATTCAATCTTCTTGGGCAAATTGCATGAAAACTCATAAGTTCTTGTTGCTCCAATATTTGACTGAATTTTAAGGAGCGAAAGTATGGTTAATAATATGTATTTTCTGCACAACATGAATTCATGAAGAATCAACTCAGCTTGCATTTGGAAGATAGTGGGTTCGAATCGAATCCCACTGTCGGTAGCCCTGAAGGTGGTTTTCTGTGGTTTCCCATTTTGACACCAGGCAAATGCTGGGGCTGTACCTCGATTAAGGCCACAGGCACTTCTTTCCCGCTCCTAACCCTTTCCTATCCTGTCGTCGCCATAAGACCTAGATGTGTCGGTGCGACGTAAAGCAAATTGTAAAAAAAAAAAAATTAACTACAAATATAGAACAAAGACATTTTATTGGCTTAACCCCAATGAAACATCAGATCCCATGTTATGATAATATCTTGAGTATGGCCTGTATTCATACTAGAGATGAGTAGTGGATAGAATTGCAACATAACACAGAGTACAGAGCAAACTGTGTGCTATGGAGAAAGAAGAAATTTCAGTCCTCCTCTCTGTATGTAAACAATGAGCTCATTTTAAACATGCCTAAGTATGAAATGAGTGGATAGAGAGGCCAAAGTAGACAAATGATCTAGAACAGCATTTCTGAGGATTTGGGAGAAAGAACATGTTTACCCTGACCTATTTCCATCGGGAGCAGTTATCTGGCCATTGCAGAAAAGAGGAAATGTTGGAAAGAACTAAAATGAGAATGTTGTGATGGATGATGGGTGTGTGACATAGAGAGAGATTACAAACTGAAGAAATTCAACAAAGAGCTTGTGTGGTTGTCATCACCAAGAAGATAGAGGAAAGTAGATGAGGTAGTATGGACATATTATGAGGAAACAGAGCCTGCAAAGAAAGCATGGAATACACCATCAAAGGGAAAAGGCCAAGAAAAAGATAAAAGTTGTGATGGAGGGATAGGATTGTAAAGGACCTAAAGGAGAAAGAACTTCGGGAGGAAGATGTAAGGGAGAGACAGAAATTGAGGAGATTCATTACTGCAGTTGACCATTGAAGTGGTATGTGATGGTGAAGAAGTAGTAGTAGTACCAGGACAATGAGAGATGGCCAAGTGAATTGGCCACATGGTTAGAGTGGTGTAGCTATGAGCTTGTATTCAGGTGATGGTGGGTTGAAATCCCACCGTCGTCGGCCCTGAAGATGATTTTCCGTGGTTTCTCACCCAGACAAATGCTGGGCTGCACCTTAATTAACACGTTCAGTACCTGCTTCTCAGCAGGACACTTGAATGCCTGGACCAGCCATTTTCATGCCCGGCCCACTAAACCTGCATCACTTAATAAAATTTACCATTACTCCTGAACTATAAATGATAGAAACATGATACTTTGTGCATACCTCTAGTAAATATTGAGGGTGTGATATCTGGTGTCACAGGTTACAAAATACGTCTAATTTTATACAGCCTATCTGTACTTTCGGCATAATGATTACTGTCACTGAAGTGAAGAAATGAAAGAATACAAAGGAAGCGTATTCATGACATGTGTTAGAAAATATCGGAGTATGAAAAACAGGGTCTTCAGTCCAGTACAATTTTATGTCAGGATTTTGGACTATACCTGTGATGAACATCAACCCTAAAAGCTTTTTCAACTCGGAGACATCAATCGTTTTCCAGGATTGCATGATCGAATTCTTTGTGAAAGGCCGACTTATCACTTGACTCATGTATAGATTGGTCTGCTCACACACACATACTGATAAAATTCGTAATTCATGAAAATACACACGTTACTCATAATATCCTGCTCGTTTTCTATTTGAACGCTTATACCTCAATTCCCTGTAAATGGTGGAAAGGATGGACAATAACTAGGATATGTATCAGGCACTTCATTTTTCTCTATAGGCCTATCGGATTCGGAATTTCTTCATCACTCTCACTTTCACTTTCTGAGTCTATTTCAGGAATAAGTTCATCAGAAGCATTATCATTGTGAACAATATCTAATAGTTCTTCTTCCGTAAGAAACTTTGCATTATAAACCTTTATACTACACTCGGTAAGAACGATACGCACTGCATTGGAATCTCAAGTACTGACTTGCCGCGTGAGGAATTGCTGAGATTTTCCCGCTAAAACAGCTGAGATAAACATGAGCCAACTCAACGCGAGGGTTATCTCAACAAGGTCAACCAATTCTTGCTGCAACCAGTAACGCTGACTAAGGTGTAAGACTGCATAGATGATGAATATAAACAGCTTTGCTTCGCGCAGAACATTAATCGTCTTACGCCGTCCACGGCCCGCAGCATAGGAGCAAGCTTAAACGTCTTATGCCGTCCGTGGTCCGCAATGAGTTAAGGTCACAGCTGCTACCTTCCCAATACTAGCCCTTTCCAAACCTTGGATCACTAAAAACCTTTTATGTGCTAATGCGTCGTTAAATCACTAACAAACGGAAGAAAAACATTGAGAGATGATTAGTGTTCATCACAGCTTTCACATCATAAGCTTGAAACCTGTATATTGTGAAAATTTATAAGTTTGGTCATTTCTTTTTACTCTAATAATCAGAGAACATCTGTTATCTGCAGAGAAGAGGAGAATGTTCATTTTGATTGTTGCTTATCTGGATGCTGCCAGAGAAGAGGAGGCGGAGAGTGAGTGAAAAGTGAAGGACAAATAAAGACACAGCTATTTAATGCTAAGGCCAGGTGATTCTCTAGAAGCTGTTAGTGGTGGTGGTAGTGGTTGTTTTAAGAGGAAGTACAATTTGGGAACCATCCTATATTAACACTAACACAAGGAAAATGGAAAAGGTCTGTACCTTAAAAGGATGGAGGTATCGGCAAATGGCAGGGGCAGGGGCATATGAACAGTATCAAAATGAAAGACTCTGTAGGCCTTGTAAACCTAGGTTTGGAAGGGAGCAAGAGTTAACCAAGGGAGGGCAGGTAGGAAAGACGAAAGTGAGGAGACTGACACAAGTACGTAGAAACAAGTCGCCAACCCATGCTCCCAAGTTGAGAGCACCTGGCCCCCTTTCAGTCCCCTCTTACAACAGGCAGAGGATAACGTGTATGTTATCTACTGCCCCCACCCACAGAGAGATAAGGTGTTATTCAAACAGAGTGAAAGATGGAAAGAAAAGTTAATATTTCAGGACTTTGACAGTGGAACAGCTGACAACATAGTTGAGTTGACCCAAGTGTTACGGGGGATTACACTGTTGACATTTGGGGATTTTCAGGTACTGTAGTGACGATAACGATACTTCATTAGATTGTTGGTAAAGTCAAAATAGATTATAGTGCACATTTTCTACCATTGTAATGATATCCTTCAATGTGTATGCTAAAAACTCATTAGTCATACTTCATAACTACTTGTACACTTGACGAACTTGTATTTACACATAGTTACGGTTTTTTATGTATACATTTCTTGTTTCTATTTAGTATATGTAATCCTTGTGGTAACCTCCCCTTGCGGGAATATTTAATAATAATAATAATAATAATAATAATAATAATAATAATACCGGGCGAGTTGGCCGTGCGCGTAGAGGCGCGCAGCTGTTTGCTTGCATCCGGGAGATAGTAGGTTCGAATCCCACTATCGGCAGCCCTGAAGATGGTTTTCCGTGGTTTCCCATTTTCGCACCAGGCAAATGCTGGGGCTGTACCTTAATTAAGGCCACGGCCGCTTCCTTCCAACTCCTAGGCCTTTCCTATCCCATCGTCGCCATAAGACCTATCTGTGTCGGTGCGGCGTAAAGCCCCTAGCAAAATAATAATAATAATAATAATAATATTAATAATAATAATAATAATAGCATACAAGATACCTGCTCTGTGTTTACCACTAAAGAAACTACCAAATTATGGTCAACTTTCAGACATTCTTAACATTTCAAATAAATTGAGTGTTAGTTTGATTGAAATATGATCCTTTATACTGTCTTTGATTTCAGGTTTCACTCAGTTTCTTGCTCGAGATGTCCTAGATACATTTCCTCAGTTGGTGGATAATGGACTACGCATGCTTTTACAGTTACTTACTAGCTGGAAGAATGCACTAACTCCCAGTTCCTTAGTGTTAGCTCGAACAAATAAGGAAACTGGGTCAGGTGATGGATCTAGAGGTGCAGTACGTGACCTGTCGCAGTCAAGGAAGACAGAACATGGGGTGAGTTGGGTAATCTTTTTCCTTAGCTTTGTTTTTTTATTCCATCTCTTGAATACTCATGAGGGAATGCAAAGTCGTTCGTGATGTTCTGAATTTCAAACAGAAGTCAAAGTCTGGCAAGTTTGAAAATACATATTGCTATAGTTTCTCCAGTTTGTTTTCCACTAATGTATTTTAATTTTTATAGAAGACAGTTGTAAAGTATATTGCTTTTGCTGTGATCAACATTATGAAAGGATTAGAAAATAATGTTCTTCAGTTTAGCTTGTAAGGTTTAGAAAAGTTCTTATTACCATCTGTCCTGTAGCCATCAAAGGAAGTGTCTTTCTTTATGTAAGTTAAGAAAACTGCACTCTTGTACAGAGCTCAAAAACGTTTTGTATATTCTGGTTTAGTGCACTTTTTATTTTGCTATGTGCATGCACGTACATCACAAAGGGTATATACACAGAAAAATAACAATGCAGTCAGTTATGCAAAAGGAGCAGAAGGGCAATAAAAGAACAAAGTTGGTAATATGGGATTTTGAACACAAAATAATCGTTCATTGTTTGGAAGATCAGTACCATGTATAACCACCTTAGGCTCTGAAGCATGCTTGAACACTGCAAAGCGTATTCAGCACCAAGGAATCAAACTTGTTTGCGGCTCATTATCCCCCGTTAGATAGCAGCTTCAATCAATTGATGAATGTGAGTAGGAGGAGTAGAATGGTGGGCAATAGCTCTCTTCAGTTCATGCCATGCACATATTCAATACAGGTCATGTCTGCAAAATATGCCAGCCACACCACTCACTGAATGTGATGCATCTTAAGGAACTAATTGACCACTCTGGCTTGATATGAATGCTATCATCCATTACTGTTAAAGCCCTTGCCCACAGTGGCAGGAAATCCTGTAACTACAGGTTGGAAGATTTTGTCTCTGTATACTACACCAGTCATGTTACCATGGATAAGAATTAGAGGTATACGTCAGCCTAACATGATCCCAACCCAAAACATAATGGAAGCCCCTTGCTGCTGATGGTGCTCGAGGATGAAGGCTCATTCCATCTCTCACTGGACCATCTCCACACTCCATTTTGGGTTCAAGCTTATGGCGACTTCATCAGAAAAGAGCATTCACTTACCCTGTTTCCGATGCCATGGGCTATGGTTAGAGCCCTCATCTGCATCTGTGAATGTTTATCCGTGGATATTGCAGCTATTTAATTATATTACACCCAAGATATTGAAGATCTGTTAACATAATACATTAGGCCTGACACCTGGCACCAGCACCCCTAGAGTGACAGGTTAATGAGGGTTTTCCTCTTGTGACAGCTACTGACATATTAAGCGGTGCTCTTTCAGAAGATTTGTTCCTTCCTTCCACTAATTGCAGGCAAGAGCCAGTTAGGCTTATGTCAGATTTATGGCTTTATGGACTCCAGGATCTTTATGTATCACCATTCTTCCATACCACTGTCAAAGGTCGCCTCACCACAAGCAAAAATAACTGTATGAAAGGTTGACTTGTCAAGATTTCTAGAGTATACCTGAGTGAAAATCAATCAAATATAATTATTTAGAACACACTGTGCGTGGTAGATGCAGTCAAAGAATACACTCATGGTATCTCCTGCCTGTCTTAAGAGGTGACTAAAAGGGGAAACCAAGGGATGCCAAATTTTGAACAATGAGATTGCCTGTGATTAGTACCATAATGCGAGGAACACTGTGAGTCGACTTTTCTTGCAATTAGTACCACTATGTGAGGAATACCATGGGTCTGTGGGTGGATTACTGTGGGTTTACAGTACCCGTGTATAGTATCCACCACTATGATGGAGGCTCACTCTCTGTCCTGATTCAGTTGAACTAATCAAAGTGATAAAAAGAGGCTATCCTCACTGGAGAGTTTCAGCATCTGGTTGTGGACAGCGAGGGTCTGTGTTTCGATGATTACCACAGGTCTGGGCGTTTCCTGTGTTCAGTACCACTATATGAGCGACACCATGGGTCTGCGTTGCCTATGATTAATACCGATTATGTGAGGAACACCATGGGTCTGCTTTCCCTATGAGTGGTGCCATTACGTGAGGAACACCATGAGTCTACGTTTCTTGTGATTAGTACTGCTAATGAGAAATACTATTGTTCTACTTTACTAATGTTAAGTACCATTATGAGGGGCAGTTGGCGTGAGTTTTGGACCCGTTTAGACAACAAGCATCATTGATTCAGGATTGTACTTTGGAAGCAGCCCTTTGGTTGGTATATACCAGTTCGTTTCTGGGAAGGTTTTAAGTTTATAATCATTGTTCATTGTCATCTTTTTTAATTCTAGTCAGTGGATTGATTTTGGAATAATTTTTAACTTTCAGTGTTGTTAGTTGGATCTGCTGATTATTTTAAATTCATATTCATCCATTCTTGAGGCTGGCCAGTTAAATCTGCTATGGAAGTGGAGTAAACCATACAGCCAGTGTCTCCATACCGAATGTTGGGTGGTGGTAAATAGCCTGACCCACTATAAGGACCAACAGCTACGGGTGGAGGAGTCCTTAGAGAAGGGAAATGGGCTCTTAGTGGAGGAAATGCCACTGAAACCCAATATCATCTGTAGCGTCTGTACTCCAGAAGAGCGGCTACAAAAGGTGTCTGTTCTCCATGTTAGGAGTGGCCTACAAGTTTCGGCTGGTAGTAGATCTAAAATGCCTTTGGGAGTGGTGAACCCATTGACCAGTGTACTGAAGCCTTGGAAAATGCTAGGGCGTTCCCCACAAGCGACGTGCAAAATGCTAGGGCGTTCCCCACAAGCGGCATGCAGTTCTTGTGATACTAGAAGAAATGTAAGAAATGGGCGACCAGCAACCAAATACATCAAGACAGCGACCATCAGTGTAGTGACACTAACAGAGAAAGTGGAAGAAATTGTAGATTTTATGGTTGACAAAGATATGGCATTGCTGTGAATGAGTGAGACCAAATGGAAAGGAAAAGGTGAGAGGAAACTAAAGAAAGGATACACCTTATACTATAGTGGAGAAAGAGAAGCCAAAAATGCTGTAGGTCTCATAATTAGAAAAGACTTGAAGGAATGCCTAGAATGGATGGAAAACATAAATGACAGGTTGATTAAGGTCAGATTGAGACTTGAAACTGGTGTTACAGATATAATTCAAGGGTATGCTCCACAAACAGGAAATACAGATACGGATCTAAAGAAATACCTTGAATATCTGGAAGGCCACATACAGGACAAACAAGTTGTGATCATAGAAGAAGTGAGTGCCCAAGGAAAGAAAAGGAGAATGCCCAAGGAAAGAAAAGGAGATGAAGAGATTATAGGACCATTTGGATATGGGAAGAGAAACAAGGCTGGAGATATTTTGGTAGACTTTTGTAGAAGAAATGAGCTAATCATTGGTAACACATGATTTCAAAAGAAAAACAGTCTGAAGATAAGAAGATATAGCTGGAACAACAAAATCAAGACTCTGATAGATTACAGTTTGATCGAGAAAGGTAACAGGAAAATGTTGGTAGATGCAACAGCCCTCGCAGGTGAATCTTTTGAAGGAGATCACAGAGTTGTGATAGCTGAGTTAAAGATGGGAAAGATACAGAAGGTGACTGAGTAGGCAGAGAAAGCTAAGGGTGTGGAAATTACAGGAGAAGGAAATAAATGAAGAGTTCCAGACACATATTAAAACAAGTATACCTAAAAAAGACATAGGAAGGGTCAAAGAAAAATGGGTGTACTTTAAAACAGTCATGGTGGAGTTTGCAGAAAAGACTTATGGAAGAGTATCAGGAAAGAAGAAAGATCAAGAAATGCCCTGGTGGAATGACAGGGTAGAAGATATAGTTAAACAGAAGAAACAGGCTTGGAAAAAATGGCTGAGAAACAGAACAACAGAATGCAAAACAGAATACATGCACTGCAAGGAGGAGTGCCTTAAGGTGGTTCAAGAAGAGAAAAAGAAATGCTGGCAAAAATTCACTGAATCTCTGCAAAAAGATACAACCAGAAGGAAAAAGATCTTATTCCAGTGGGTAAAAAAGAAGAAAAGCACAGGTGAAGGTGCTAACTTCATTAAAAATGAACAGGACGAAGTGATAACACAGCAGAATATATTGCAGAGGTGATGAAAATACTTTGAACAGCTTTACAACATGCAAAATACCTCGGTGCAAGGAGAAATTGAAGAACCAGATTTAGTGCAGATAGAAGATAAGGAAAATGAGGTGTCCATGGCAGAGATTGAGTGGGCCAGTAAAAGAATGAAATGAAGCAAGGTAGCTGGAATTGACGAGGTCACCATAGAAATAATAATAGCAGCAGGAACAGTTGGTCTACAGTGGTTGTATAGACTCTTCAGAGAGATATTTAGAGAAAAGAGTGGACGAAAGGGGCCATTATACCAGTTTTCAAGAAAGGAGACAGGAAGCAATGTGAAAATTGCAGAGGAGTGACACTGATACCTCATACAGCTAAGATCCTTGAAAGAATCTTGGATAAACGAATAAGAGACAGAGTAGAGGAAAAATTGGCAGAACACCACAGTATGGATTCAGAAGAGGCAGGTCTACATTTGACCTAATGTTTACATTGCATCAAATGATGGAAAGATGATGATCTCAGCTCAGACATGATAAAGGCAGCTGGAATAATACCAGGCTTGAATTGGCTATATAGAGTGTTATCAGTGATTTGGGAAAGTAACAAAATTCCAGAAGATTGGAGTAAAGGAGTCATCATCCCGCTGTTCAAAAAGGGCAACCGACGGAAATGTGGAAATTACAGTGGCATCACACTGTTGTCACACTCACTGAAGCTGCTGGAAAAGATCATAGAAACAAGACTTAGGAAGATAGTGGAACCTTTGCTTGAGGAAGAACAACACGGGTTCAGGAAAGGTCCAAGTACTGTGGATCTTATCTTTGCAGTAAAGATGCTGACAGAAAAGTACTGGGAATATGGAAGAAATCTTGTGATTGCATTTGTGGACATTGAAAAAGCATATGATAGTGTTCCTCGAAACAAGATATGGGAATGTCTGGAAGACCTAAAGGTGCCAAAGTACTTAATTGACAAAGTCAAGATGCTATAGCAGAAGTGCTACTACAGCTGTGTCCAGATAGGCAACGGACGATCAGAATGGTTTGAAACAAAGAAAATGGACAGTAAACCAAACGCCCTGGTATTTGCTGATGATGTGCTTTTATGGGGAGAGACAGAAGCTGAAGTTCAGAAGAAACTTAATGAATGGAACAACACATTCAGAAATTTTGGACTGAAGATGAGCAAAACAAAGACAGTGGAAATGACCATCAACAGGGAAAGAACAAGCTGAAATATATTTCTGGAAGGAGCAAAAATCAAATCAGCTTCCCACTTCAAGTACCTCGGAAGCACAATATCGAAAGACAGCACTGTTAGGCAGGAAATGCTCAGCAGGACACAGAAAACATCGAACTTCTGCAGTCAAGCCAGGAATCTCCTCTGTCAATCAATCAATCAATCAATACTGATCTGCATTTAGGGCAGTCGCCCAGGTGGCAGATTCCCTATTTGTTGTTTTCCTAGCCTTTTCTGAAATGATTTCAAAGAAATTGGAAATTTATTGAACATCTCCCTTGGTAAGTTATTCCAGTCCCTAACTCCCCTTCCTATAAATGAATATTTGCCCCAGTTTGTCCTCTTGAATTCCAACTTTATCTTCATATTGTGATCTTTCCTACTTTTATAGACGCCATTCAAACCTATTCGTCTACTAATGTCATTCCACGCCATCTCTCCACTGACAGCTCGGAACATACCACTTAGTCGAGCAGCTCTTCTTCTTTCTCTCAATTCTTCCCAACCCAAACATTGCAACATTTTTGTAACGCTACTCTTTTGTCGGAAATCACCCAGAACAAATCGAGCTGCTTTTCTTTGGATTTTTTCCAGTTCTTGAATCAGGTAATCCTGGTGAGGGTCCCATACACTGGAACCATACTCTAGTTGGGGTCTTACCAGAGACTTATATGCACTCTCCTTTACATCCTTACTACAACCCCTAAACACCCTCATAACCATGTGCAGAGATCGGTACCCTTTATTTACAATCCCATTTATGTGATTACCCCAGTGAAGATCTTTCCTTATATTAACACCTAGATACTTACAATGATCCCCAAAAGGAACTTTCACCCCATCAACGCAGTAATTAAAACTGAGAGGACTTTTCCTATTTGTAAAACTCACAACCTGACTTTTAGCCCCGTTTATCAACATACCATTGCCTGCTGTCCATCTCACAATATTTTCGAGGTCACGTTGCAGTTGCTCACAATCTTGTAACTTATTTATCACTCTATAGAGAATTACATCATCCGCAAAAAGCCTTACCTCCGATTCCACTCCTTTACTCATATCATTTATATATATAAGAAAACATAAAGGTCCGATAACACTGCCCTGAGGAACTCCCCTCTCAACTATTACAGGGTCAGACAAAGCTTCACCTACTCTAACTCTCTGAGATCTATTTTCTAGAAATATAGCAACCCATTCAGTCACTCTTTTGTCTAGTCCAATTGCACTCATTTTTGCCAGTAGTCTCCCATGATCCACCCTATCAAATGCTTTAGACATGTCAATCGCGATACAGTCCATTTGACCTCCAGAATCCAAGATATCTGCTATATCTTGCTGGAATCCTACAAGTTGAGCTTCAGTGGAATAACCTTTCCTAAAACCGAATTGCCTTCTATCGAACCAGTTATTAATTTCACAAACATGTCTAATATAATCAGAAAGAATGCCTTCCCAAAGCTTACATACAATGCATGTCAAACTTACTGGCCTGTAATTTTCAGCTTTATGTCTATCACCCTTTCCTTTATACACAGGGGCTACTATAGCAACTCTCCATTCATCTGGTATTGCTCCTTCGGCCAAACAATAATCAAATAAGTACTTCAGATATGGTACTATATCCCAACCCATTGTCTTTAGTATATCCCCAGAAATCTGATCAATTCCAGCCGCTTTTCTAGTTTTCAACTTTTGTATCTTATTGTAAATGTCATTGTTATCATACGTAAATTTTATTACTTCTTTGGCCTTAGTCTCTTCCTCTATCTTGACATTATCCTTGTAACCAACAATCTTTACATACTGCTGACTGAATACTTCTGCCTTTTGAAGATCCTCACATACACACTCCCCTTGTTCATTAATTATTCCTGGAATGTCCTTCTTGGAACCTGTTTCTGCCTTAAAATACCTATACATACCCTTCCATTTTTCACTAAAATTTGTATGACTGCCAATTATGCTTGCCATCATGTTATCCTTAGCTGCCTTCTTTGCTAGATTCAATTTTCTAGTAAGTTCCTTCAATTTCTCCTTACTTCCACAGCCATTTCTAACTCTATTTCTTTCCAGTCTGCACCTCCTTCTTAGTCTCTTTATTTCTCTATTATAATAAGGTGGGTCTTTACCATTCCTTACCACCCTTAAAGGTACAAACCCGTTTTCGCATTCCTCAACAATTTCTTTAAACCCATCCCAGAGTTTGTTTACATTTTTATTTACCGTTTTCCACCGATCATAGTTACTTTTTAGAAACTGCCTCATACCTGCTTTATCAGCCATATGGTACTGCCTAACAGTCCTACTTTTAAGACCTTCCTTTCTATCACATTTATTTTTAACTACCACAAAAACAGCTTCATGATCACTAATACCATCTATTACTTCAGTTTCCCTATAGAGCTCATCTGGTTTTATCAGCACGACATCCAGGATATTTTTCCCTCTGGTTGGTTCCATCACTTTCTGAATCAGCTGTCCTTCCCATATTAACTTATTTGCCATTTGTTGGTCATGCTTCCTGTCGTTCGCATTTCCTTCCCAATTGACATCTGGCAAATTCAGATCTCCCGCTACAATCACATTTCTTTCCATGTCGTTTCCCACATAGCTGACTATCCTATCAAATAATTCCGAATCCGCATCAGTGCTACCCTTTCCCGATCTGTACACTCCAAATATATCAAGTTGCCTATTATCTTTAGAAATGAGCCTTACACCTAGAATTTCATGTGTCTCATCTTTAACTTTCTCGTAGCTTACAAATTCTTCTTTCACCAGAATGAAAACTCCCCCTCCCACTTTTCCTATCCTATCTCTACGATACACACTCCAGTGCCGTGAGAAAATTTCTGCATCCATTATATCATTTCTCAGCCATGATTCAACTCCTATTACAATATCTGGTAAATATATATCTATTAAATTACTTAATTCTATTCCTTTCTTTACAATACTTCTACAGTTCAACACTAACAATTTTATGTCATCCCTACTTGATTTCCAGTTTCCTGCTCCCTTATCACCGCTCCCTAGGCCATCCCGTTTCCCTGAATGTACCTCCCTATTACCCTTCCAAACAAATTTCCTAACTTATACGTACCACTGCGGTTTAAATGAAGGCCATCCGAGCGCAGATCCCTTTCTCCCACTGGGACTGCAAAATACAACAGAAAGCGAAAACAATCGTGTACCACACTTACTTCGTACCAATCCTCATGTACGGCTTAGAGACATGTACCCCTACTAAACAAAGACTTCAGTAGAATCCAAGCAACTGAAATGAGATTCATTAGAACCATGAACCAAACAACCAGAAAGGACAAGATCAGAAATGAAGTGAATAGGAAAGTAGCTGGTATTGAGGTTCCTATTATCAGTGTCATAAAGAAACGCAGACTTCAGTGGTATGGGCAGGTAATGAGAATGAACAGGGAAAGACCTGCCAGAAAATATTTCGACCTTAATCTCGTAGGAATAAGACCACAGGGAAGACCAAGAAAACGTTGAATAGAGACTGTAAGATCAGATGTGGAGGAGAGAGAATACAAATGGGAGGATGTACTGGATGAGAAGATGTATGAAGACAGAAGGAGATGGCGAGCGCTTGTACACCACACCCGGGAAACTGGAGTTGGGAAATGATGATGATGATGAAGATGGTGGTGGTGGTAGTAACGTTTCTAGATATTGAAAAGGCATATGACAGTGTTCCAAGGAATTTAGTATGGAAAAGATTGACAGAGGCACAGATTGGGAATGAAACAATGCAGATGGTAATAGCATGGTATCAAAATTGCAAAAGCTGTGTTAGAGCCAAAGTGGTCAAACTGAATGGTTCAGAGTTGAGTCAGGCTTAAGACAGGGAAGTGTATTGTCTCCCTTACTCTGCATTATCATAATGGACAGAATTCTACATAATGTCAAGGAGAAGATGATGGGCAAGCAAGTAATTGCTGATGACATTGTAGTTTGAGGATATACTGAAGAGGAAGTACAGACACAAGTTGATTTATGGAATGAGGAGATAAGAAATTTTGGAATGAAAATTAGTACAGCAAAAAGCAAGACTTCGATCATTATGAGAGGTAACAGAAAAACTAGGGGAGTGATAAAAATAGGAAATCAACCTCTTGAAGTAATGAAAATTTTTAAATATTTGGGCAGCATGATGTCACAAGATGGAAATTTGGATGGAGAAATTGATTTAAGAATATAGCAGTCTGAAAGTTTCTACCAGTGTGTGAGAGACACTGTATGGAACAAAGATGTGCCAATGAAGTGCAAGAAGGTTTTATACTCATCCTATTATAAACCTATACTGACCTATGCTTCAGCAGCCTGGACGTTGACCAAGCGGAGCCAAAGTAAGATACAAGCTGCTGAAATAAGGTTCTTGAGGAGCATACAGGGAAAGACAAGACAAGACAAGATAGAATACAAAATGAGGAAATAAGGAGAAGCATGGGAGTGAGTAAACTTCAAGAAGAAACTGATATAGCAATGCTGAAATGGTTTGGACACTTAATGAGAATGCCAGAAGAGAGAATACCAAAGAGAACCTTCATGGATACAGAGACTGGAAAGAGGCCTAGGAGACGTTCTAGAATGAGATAGAGGAGCTCTGTTGTGGACTGTATTGCAAATAGAGGAGTCGATAGCAATAAAGTACTAGAAGAGGAGTGGTGGAAAGATCGAGTAAGGTGGAAGGGTTTGGTACACTACCCTACCTAGAGAGAATCTGGAAGAGGGAATGGATGAAGAAGAATGAAGAATATTCATCCATTCATTCTTCATCATCAAGTTTTGAATTCTGGTCAGTGGATGAATTTTGGAATTTTAAATTGCCATTACATTTTATCTCATTTCATACCATTAGGGGCCAATGGCCTAGATGTTAGGCCCCTTTAACAACAAGTATCATCACCATCATCATCATCATCATCATCATCATCATTTAGAAATTTTCAGGAACATTATCTACACTTCTGTACAATTTGCATCCGCGAAGACACTAACTTTGCAGATATCCGCATCCATGCAGCGCTCTAGCAATGAGCTGTTGCCCACCTCACACGAGCTGCAGTATGGTGTGGTTTACAGGAAGTTTTTGGCACAGGCCTCCTTGATATCAATCCTCCATCATGCAGCCGATTTCACACTGTCTGATCTTCACACATTCTCTCTGGTGGCCCTCTGAAAATTGTATGAAACATGGTGGCAGTAGTAGGAGTGCTTTTCCTAACTTCATTTTCCTTTTTGCCTCTTCTTTTCACTTGATGTAAGAGTGTTGTCCTCTCCATGTTCAGTTTCCTGTGTATTCCATGGTACATTCAGTAGATCTATCTTCTTTTAACTTCGTGCAGCTGTCAGTAGTTCACTGTTCTCATACTTCATTGATAGTGTAGTTTTGCCCATACAGATCTCTTGTGCTTCACAGTGCCGTACAGTTTCTTCCTTCATGCAACCAGATCTTCTTCTAATTCATTTGTGAAGTTCATCCAATTTTTCTTTTACCAAATGTTTGCACTTCTTTTTAACTTCTTTATACTCCATTAGCTTTCTTAACTTCCTTCATTCATCCAAGTTTTCCATCTAATGTTCTTTTCTTCAAAAGCGTATTTTACTTTCTCATTTCACTACAAAGTTTCCTTTCTGTTCTTCATACCGCTCAGCCTATCTCATGTCTCCTCTGCACTTGCAATAGATGCTGCTTAAACATTTTTCCACTCTTCCTCAATATTCCTCATCTCTGTTTTTTGGACATGCTTCATTAATTTCTTCTTAAACTCCTCCCTGACTTCCACTTGTCTTAGTTCCCATACTTTTATTCTCCATATTCTTATCTCCTGAACTCCCCCACTTTTCCGATCTTGAACTTTGCTGCTACCACTCTATAGTCTCCTACATGCTTCCCCTGGTGCAGGTGTTACATCCAGTAGCTCTTTTCTTCTCATTTTCTCAGAGAGGAAGTAGTCAATTAATAGGTTTTTCTCTCTGTTTTCCCCAGGCGTATCATGTTATTTTATGGTAGTTGCTTTTTCCAGTTGCTCATTCGTTCCACAGAAATCCAACCAACCTTTCCACTCCTCTTCTTTCCTTATCCACATTGGCATTTAGATCTGGTTTATCTGTAATCTATTCTTCCAGTTCCTTCAGAAATTCCTTTACCTCTTCGCTCTAATTTCCTGTTTGGGTGGGGGAATACACTTGAATAAAACTCTCGATTCCCTTTGATTCTCTATTTGGACTTTTATAATTCTGTCACTCGTATTCTATCTCCTACAGTGTGCTCCATTTCTTTTCTCATAATTGTTCCCACTCCATTCTTTGCTTCATTGCCTCCACTCTGAAACAGTTTAAATCCATTCCTCCTTTCTTTTTCTTAATTTTCTCTCTATTTTAGATGTCGTACCTCTACGTTCCATGAAATTCATTATTTCTTCTGTTTTTTCAGTCATTGTTAAGATAATGATGGTCCCCACTCTCAGTGCTCTTCTCATTCTCCTTGCTTTGTTTCCCCAGTCACCAGTTTTCAGAGCACCTTCCTGGAGGAAAGTGTTACGCATCACTTCACAGGGGTACCCTAGCCTTTGTCTTGATAAACATTCAGACTGTATTTTAGACCATTAGTGCTGATGAGGTCACCACTCTCGTAGGCATCTTACGGCTACTGCCAGTATATATCAAGGCTGCTCCTCACCTGGTGTAAAGATATTACCGATTTCCACCACCGCCACCGCCGCCGCCGCCTTCATCATTGTCCCACTACTCCAGTCGCCCGGGTGTGGTTCATCTACACCATATCAAAGCCTATCTTTTCTGCTGCAGATGCTGTTGAGATCTTCACTCATAACCCTGAGCTAGGACCCAACCAGATGCTACAAACTGGTTCAGTGTGCTGTGGGATTCGCGTGGGCAAGGTCACTCTGAAGTAGAGCTCCCTCAAGAAGAGGGTCTCTACCCTTCCAGCATTTTAACATGTAAAATTTAAACATTATATTCTTGTAATTACTAACATCACTGTAGTAACTTTAAAAACATTTCATTTGACATATAATATAGAAAGTCAAGAACTATTCATGGTGCAGGATAGTAGAATGACGTTCTTTCGGTTTGATGTGAAGTGAAAAAAAGACAAACTGCAAAAAATATACTTCATGAAGACTTTGCTCCAAACCACAATCAACCACAACTGTTCTAATGGTTTGAATTGAGTCATTCAGCCTTTAGTCATTCATGTTTTGAGCAAAGCCTTCACAAAATTTAAAGTTTCTGTGCAATTCATCGTCTTTCACATATAAAAATATTTTTTAAAATAAAATAGAGTATCATGTCAACTATAAAAGAACATTGGGGAATTGCAAACTGTATATTTATACCAGAAACTTTCAAAAGAAAATTTTGGACTGTGGTCGACTTAATGTGCGGAACCCTAGTGTTCAAATCCACTTCACCCTCTACTCTTATTTATTGTATTTAAAGTCAAGAATATCACGTTTGGTCCGTATTGACTAGAGATTACAAAACAATAAGTTAAATTGTACAAGATCCACCTTTTCAATATAAGATATGTTGTTGATTAAAATTACATCATCATTTATTAAATGGTACCGGTTTCAACATCCATGGATGTCATCATCAGCCAAATAGGGTCGTTATACAAAGATACACATTAAAATTAAAATACATAAAATTGACCCTCATAATTAAAACTATCTATAACAAGTCAAATATATAAAGCATATTTATGCTAAATGTCCAGGTTTGAATATGTAATTAGTACAAGATTGACAACTTGTTAGTCACAAATAAAATAAAATACTGAAGCTGAGAAGCCTTGTAGAAATAAGTTCGAAGTCTTTGACCGTCTAAAATTTTTAAGATTTGGGTGTTTTGTACAGCATTGGCATCAACGTATGTAGAGAAATGTAACGGTATGCTAAGTGCGATGCAGTAATGTAAATACGTTGAAAGAAGTGGATGATGTTCCTCTGTGAGCGTAAAAACAGTACTAAGTCAGTAGATGATACATATAAAAACCGTCTTCATAAATACGATGTTATGTCGTATTTTTCTGGAGCGAGTGGATCTTGTGACCGGAATTGTATGTTGAAGAAATTTATAATATTCTCGATCCAATGCGGGCCTGTAGTATGAAAGATAACGAGTTAACTCGGATAGTGGAAATGGGGCAAGAAAGTAAAGCTTTATGAAGAGACTCACCTTTTGGTTGGCTCGTTGTATGTACTGCGGAGTTGAGTTGAAGAGGAACTGGCAAGGGAGACGTGTGAACTGACTGGAGAACGAAGGGGAGGGGGAGGAGTGTGTTAGGTGGGAGGAGGGGAAGGGGCGATAAACGGGGCGGGATCAGGGGGTTTTGGAGGTAGGAGGGGATATTGCGTCAAAGAGTTATGTCCTATCTGAAAGACTGAGCTATTTTCCGGAATTTTCAACATATTAAACACTGCAATGAGAACATCAAACAGGATTTTCCGTTTCTCAGAATGTCATTTAAATTAAGGTACGTACATACATACATACATACATACATACATACATACATACATACATACATACATACATACATACATACATTATCATTATAGACTGTTATGCCTTTCAGCGTTCAGTCTGCAAGCCTCTGTGAATTTACTAAACGTCGCCACAATCCTCGATTTGCAACTAGTGTTGTGGCCTCATTTAGTTCTATACCTCTTATCTTTAAATCGTTAGAAACCGAGTCTAACCATCGTCGTCTTGGTCTCCTTCTACTTCTTTTACCCTCCATAGCAGAGTCCATTATTCTCGTAGGTAACCTATCCTCCTCCTTTCGCCTCACATGACCCCACCACCAAAGCCAGTTTACGCGTACAGCTTCATCCATCGAGTTCATTCCTAAATTAGCCTTTATCTCCTCATTCCGAGTATCCTCTTGCCATTGTTCCTGTACCAGCAATCATTCTCGCTACTTTCATGTCTGTTACTTCTAACTTATGAATAAGATACCCTGAGTCCACCCAGCTTTCTCTCCCGTAAAGCAAAGCTGGTGTGAAAACAGACCGATGTAAAGATAGTTTCGTCCGGGAGATGACTTCCTTCTTACAGAATCCTGTTGATTGCAACTGCGACCTCACTGCATTAGCTTTACGACACCTTGATTCAATCTCACTTACTATATTACCATCCTGGGAGAACACACAACATAAATACTTGAAATTATCGACCTGTTCTAGCTTTGTATCACCAATCCGACATTCATTCTGTTGAATTTCTTACCTACTGTCATCAATTTAGTCTTCGAGAGGCTAATTTTCATATCATACTCATTGCACCTATTTTCAAGTTCCAAGATATTAGACTGCTGGTTTTCGGCACAGTCTGCCGTTAAGACCAAGTTGTCAGCATAGGCCAAACTGCTTACTACATTTCCACCTAACTGAATCCCTCCCTGCCATTTTATACCTTTCAGCAGATGATCCATGTAAACTACGAACAGCAAAGGTGAAAGATTACAGCCTTGTCTAACCCCTGTAAGTACCCTGAACCAGGAAATTCGGCCATCAATTCTCACTGAAGCCCAATTGTCAACATAAATGCCTTTGATTGATTTTAATAATCTACCTTTAATTCCATAGTCCCCCAGTATAGTGAACATCTTTTCCCTCGGTACCCTGTCATGTGCTTTCTCTAGATCTACGAAACATAAACACAACTGCCTATTCCCCTCCTAGCATTTTTCAATTACCTGGTGCATACTGAAAATCTGATCCTGACAGCCTCTCTGTGGTCTGAAACCACACTGGTTTTCATCCAACTTCCTCTCAACGACTGATCACACCCTCCCTTCCAAGATGCCAGTGAATACTTTGCCTGGTATACTAATCAATGAGATACCTCGATAGTTGTTGCAATCCTTCCTGTTCCCTTGCTTATAGATAGGTGCAATTACTGCTTTTGTCCAATCTGAGGGTACCTTACCAACACTCCGTGCTAATTTTACTACTCTATGAAGCCATTTCATTTCTGCCTTCCCACTATACTTCACTGTTTCAGGTCTAATTTCATCCATTCCTGCTGCCTTATGACAACGGAGTTTATTTACCATCCTTTCCACTTCCTCAAGCATAATTTCACCAACATCATTTTCCTCCTCCCCATGAGCTTGGCTGTTTGCAACACCACCAGAATGATTTTCTTTTACATTGAGATGATGTTCAGAATAATCCCTCCACCTCTCCAATGATTCCCTGGGATCTATTATGAGTTTACCTGAATTTCTCAAAACACTGTTCATTTCCTTTTTCCCCTCCCTTCCTAAGATTCTTTATTACTGTCCAGAAAGGTTTCCCTGCTGCTTGACCTAGCCTTTCCAGGTTATTACCAAAATCTTCCCATGACTTCTTTTTGGATTCAACAACTATTTGTTTCGCTCTGTTTCTTTCATCTACGTATAAATCCCTGTCTGCCTTGGCCCTTGTTTGGAGCCATTTCTGATAAGCCTTCTTTTTACGTTTACAGGCTGCTCTCACTTCTTCATTCCACCAAGATGTTTGCCTTTTCCCATCTTTACACACAGTTGTTCCTAGGCATTCCCTTGCTGTTTCTACTACAGCATCCATGCATGCCACCCATTCACTTTCTATATCCTGAACCTGCTTACTGTCTACTGTTCGAAACTTCTCACTAATCATATCCATGTACTTCTGTCTAATTTCCTCATCCTGGAGATTTTCTACCCTTATTCATTTGCAGACAGATTTCACTTTCTCTACCCTAGGCCTAGAGATACTTAGTTCACTACAGATCAGATAGTGGTCTGTATCATCGAAAAATTCGCGAAAAACTCGTACATTCCTAACAGATTTCCTGAATTCAAAGTCTGTTAAGATATAGTCTATTATGGATCTGGTACCCCTAGCCTCCCATGTGTAGTGGTGAATAGCCTTATGCTTGAAGAATGTATTCATAACAGCTAAACCCATACTAGCACAGAAGTCCAGCAAACGCTTCCCATTCCCGTTAGCTTCCATATCTTCCCCACATTTACCAATCACCCTTTCGTATCCTTCAGTTCTATTCCCAACTCTCGCATTGAAATCACCCATTAGTACTATTCTATCCTTGCTGTTGACCCTGACCACGATGTCACTCAATGCTTCATAAAACTTGTCAACTTCATCCTCATCTGCACCCTCACATGGTGAATACACTGACACAATTCTTGTCCTAATTCCTCCAACTGACAAATCTACCCACATCATTTGCTCATTTACGTGCCTAACAGAAACTGTGTTGCATGCAATGGTATTCCTGATAAAGAGCCCTACCCCAGACTCTGCCCTTCCCTTTCTAACACCCGTCAAGTACACTTTATAATCTCCTATCTCTTCCTCGTCATCTCCCCTTACCCGAATATCACTTACTCCTAGCACATCCAGATGCATCCTCTTTGCAGACTCAGCCAGTCTACTTTCTTTCTTCCATAAGCCCCATTAATATTGATAGTTCCCCATCGAATTCCATTTTGTTCGCCAAGTTGTTTCCACGGAGTCCCTCGCCTGTCAAATGGGAGTGGGACTCCATTACTCCCATAGGTCCGAGGCTTGCTTAAAATGTTCTGAGCTCGGTAAATTCATGAAGCAGGATGCTACCCTACTTGCACATAGTCCAAGTGAGGATCTCTCCTCTAACGGGTTATGGACCACCGGTGAATTGTATAGTCCTAGCCACCTGAGCACAAGGAGGCCATGACTCAGAATATGTCCAAGATGCCCACTCCCATTCCATAGCAACTGGTATCCTGACTCTCAGGACCACTTACTAGGCCACTCAGCCGTTGCCCATGGTTCACGAACTAGGACGTGACTACAGTAACCCACAAACATGAATTAAAAAATTGGTCTAAGTGAATATCCTGGTCCATTCCGTAAAATTTGTTCTTAGTGTCATGAATATGCTGGCCTACCATGGAAAATCTATTATACCTAATTGCGTTTGTATGCTCCGTGTACCGAAATTTTGTGCTACGGCCAGTTTGCGTAATATATGAGCTGCTACAGTCATTGCATCAAAATCAGTATACACCTGATTTTGAGAAAGGGTTAGAGCTAGTCAATATTGTATTTACAAAGATGGTTTTTATATGTATCATCTACTGACTTAGTATTGCTTTTACGCTCACAGAGGAAGATCATCCACTTCTTTCAACGTATTTAACATTATCATGCTGGAATTGTGTAGAACATCTGAATTTCTATTGTTAGTTCTGAAAGAGATGTTAACATTATGCTTCTTAAATATATTGGTGACGATATATCTGGTTTTATCAAAAGTGAAAGTTGAAAACAATTTTGGTTTTCATTTATCCTTTATTAAATTTGATTTTGAGCGATGCTTACATTAATTGATTATGTGTTCAATAAAAGTGTTGTTATAACTATTGAACTTAGCAATAGCACGAATGGTATTCAATTCCCTACTCAGATCCGTTTCAGACATGGGGACCTTGAATACGCGGTCCACTAAGCTGTTGTATGTGGCGCGTTTTTGAGCCTGAGGATGTATTGAGTCTTGTTTAATTGTCGTTGCTGTTTGGATGTGTTTCCTGAAAATTCTATATAAGAAAGAAGAGGAAAGTCTGGTGATTGTTAAATCTAAAAAATTGATGGAGCCACTAATTTCTAATTCTAATGTAAAGTTAATGTTATTGAGATTTATTAGCATCGTCGGTGCATCGGTGGAGCATTCATCTAAGATGATAAATCTATCATCCACATATTTGGCCCACATCTGAATATTGTTGAATCTCACATCATGTTCCAAGAACACACGGCAATTTATTCCGGTCACAAGATCCACTCGCTCCAGAAAAGTACGACATAATATCGTATTTACAAAGATGGTTTTTATATGTATCATCTACTGACTTAGTATTGCTTTTACGCTCACAGAGGAAGATCATCCACTTCTTTCAACGTTTTTAACATTACTGCATCGCACTTAGCATACCGGTACATTTTTCTACATACGTTGATGCTAATGCTGTACAAAATACCCAAATCTAAAAATTTTAAGACTGTCAAAAACTTCAAACTTATTTCTACAAGGCTTCTCAGCTTCAGTTTTTTATTTTATTTGTGACTAACAAGTTGTCAATCTTGTACTAATTACATATTCAAACCTGGACATTTAGCATAAATATGCTTTATATTTTAACTTGTAATAGATAGTTTTAATTATGAGGGTCAATTTTGTGTGTTTTAACTTTAATGTGTATCTTTGTATAATGACCCTATTTGGCTGATGATGACGTCCATGGATGTTGAAACCGGTACCATTTAATAAATGATGATGTAATTTTAATCAACAACATATCTTGTATTGAAAAGGTGGATTTTGTACAATTTAACTTATTGTTTTGAAACATTGTACTAGTGTTTAATGGAAAGGAAGATATTGACTTAGTTGTCCATTTATAAATATTAGATGCTCCAGATTACTGTGTTTTCTTTCAGAAGATGGAACCTGTTTCCAGTGTGTTTCACCTTGTGGAAGGTTTTGCTCTAGTAATGCTGTGCAATTGTCGTCTGTACCTGAGACGTTTATCTGTTCACATCTTGCGAGAGGTGAAGATGTTATTGAAGGGTCTAGGTTGTTCTGAAGATGACCAACCTGTTATTGATGTGATCGATCGGTGCTGTCCTCAAGTGATGGAGAAGTGCCTCAGCATGCTTCCTCCTGCAGAAAAGGCTGCTGCTCTCTCAGTATCCAACATAGATCTGCAGTGGATTGTTGATCGAAGTTCTTGTGTTTGGACTGCAGGTATGTTTCCTTATGTAACAAAGATGTCATCCGGACCTAGAAGTATTATCAGCATCAGAATAATAATTATTTATTTTACATTTTATGGCCTTCATAGGACCACTTTAATCAAATATACAATGGATTTTTCAATTTTCTCTCAGCCCAGTACTTCTTCATTCTCTCAGATCTTGATTTTCTCTCCTTGTCTGAAATCAATCTTCCCAAGGTTTGTCTGTTGATCCTGCTCTGTAGTCTGGTGTATACATTTTGAGTGTCTTGATTCTGAGGGTCTTGTTTTATAAATCCTCTACTGTGATCATATCTTCATATCTTCTTTGATTTCTGTAATACACTACTCTTACTGTTCCACAATTTTTCTATTATTATCCTGCTGATTCTACTTTCGGGTGTTCTAATTAGGTGACCAAAGAATGAGATTCATTTTTTTCTGATAGTGCTCATTACTGTTCTATTTCTTTGTAGACTCCTTCATTAGAAACTAGTCTCCAGTGTCCATTTTCCTGGTATTTTTTGTTTATACATGTTCTGATTCTTCTTTCTATTTTGAGTATTCTGTCTATTGCTGTAGTTTTAGTTTTTTTGAAAATGGTTTCACTAGCGTTTGTTATTTCTGGTTGTATGACTGTTTTATAATGCTTTAATTTTGTGGCTATTGAGAGGTCTTTTTTGTTGTATGTGTTCTTGGTGACATGTTGAGCATTGGTTAATTTGTTTATTCTGTTATTCCATGTTTGCTTTTTGTTAAGGTTGTATGTTATAATTTCACTTAAGTATTTAAATTTGTCTACGATTTTGATTTTCTGTTCTCCTACTTGGATTTTCTTTGCGAGTGGTGGGTCGGTTAATATGATTTCTGTTTTCTCAAAGGATATTTTGAGGCTAGTATTTTGTGCTATTTGCTGTAGTGATTTAATTTGTTGTCGAGTTTCCTGAACATTGTTAGATAGGAGAGCAGGGTCATCAGCAAATCCCAGACAATTTAAGGTTATGTTGTCTTTTGATCTTCCTATTTTGATGCTTTTTGGGTTATCCTTATACCATTCCCTCATTGTATATTCCGAAGCACAGTTGAATAGCAGTGGTGACAAACAATCTCCCTGATTTAAACCAGTTTTTGTGAGGAATGGCTTAGAAAATTCCCCTCTGAACTTGACTTTTGATTGTGTATTGGTTAAGGTGACTTCAATCAGTTTGATTAGTTTTGGGTGCAGTCCAAAATTTCTTAATATTTTCAATATTGAAGGTCTATGAATACAGTCATATGCCTTCTTAAAGTCTACAAACGTTATTGCAGATGTTTGTTTTGTTTTCTGTAATATGCCATCACTAATTTTGACGTGATGATTTGTTCTGCACAGCTTCTCCAAGGTCTGAAGCCTCCTTGGTATTCACCTAATTCTTACTCTAATTGTTCTTTAATTCTACCATACAGGATTCTAGAAAATATTTTGTATGTACAGTCCAAGAGAGATATACCTCTGCAGTTATCTGGATTGCTGTTATCTCCTTTTTTGTGAAGCGGGTGGATGATAGTTGTTGTCCAGTGTTCGGGAAAATGTTCCGTTGTCCATATTTTTTATAGAGCCATGTGTAGGGAGATTTGAACTGTGTCACTGGCATATTTCCACATTTCTGCAAAAACTTGATCTTTTCCGCATGCCTTGTATTTTTTCATCTCCTCGACTGCTGTTTCCAATTCTAAAAATGTTGGGGGGTTTAGGTACTCAGGTTTGGTTTTTTACTGTGGTGTTTGTGTTAATTTTTAACAGTTCTTCGTGCTCTTCACTGTTCAAAAGTTTATTGAATGCTTTTGCCATAATTTTGGCATTTTCCTTATTGCTATGCTCCATTTTTCTGTCTTCACTTTTCAACATTAATGTTGGGGGAAGTTGAATTTCTTTAGTTGTCTACCAAAGATTTTATAGTAATCTCTAGAATTGGTTTTATGATAGTTTTATTCCATTGAGGTGATTATATCTTTCTGAAATTGTCTCTTTTATTTTTCTAATAGTTTGGGTGATTTTTTCCTAATATTTCGAGATTGATAATAATAGTAATAATAATATTGACTGATTGTTTATACATGTCTGTTAAGATGTAGTAATATGATTTATGAATTGTTATATGTAGGTATGTATATATACATTGATACAAACAGTATATAATTCTTTTTTTAAGGAGTGTGTTAAGAGAATTCCAGAGCTCGAAGTATTCTAGGTCATGAATAAAAGTCTAATTGATGAATTATAATTAAGTAATATCTTTTATTTCTTTCTCTCCTTTCTTTCTTTCTTTCTTTCTTTCTTTCTTTCTTTCTTTCTTCAGTAGTGCAGATTTGTCTAATGACAAGTTCCAACTCATATTGTACTGGTCTTATAACAGATGGAAGATGGTGATCTATTTTATTCAGGTAAGAAAGTAAGCAGGAGCTTTTCTACATTGACAACTACCAGCACTCAAGCCAAATGAATATGCATCCACTGCAGTACTTACAAAACCCCTAATGTGCATCTTCTGTCCCCATTCACACGCGGCACCATCAAACCACATCTGATAATTTTTTTACATTCAGGTCTTTAAACATTTACCTCCAACCACCACACTCTCGCCTTTACATATTGTGAAGTTGGACATCAGCTGGTGCTCAGGTCTAGGGAAGGATCTGACCGGAGCATTAGATAATCATGTCCATTTTTCCATTCTCTTCTCTGTTTGTCTCCCTACTCCCTGTACCTCACAAGAGTGTATAGTTATCAAGAATGACTGTTACCATTATTATTCTGTTCTCTATTGATGAAAGCTGCTCCAAAAATTTTGGACCGTTGTCTTTCTTGGTGAGTATTCTCTGTCCATATGTTCTTTCATGGTACGTCGCTGTTGTCTGTTTGTTCATTATGTTTTGTTATCCTGACTGGTCACTATTCATGCTCTCAATAAAATTAGAAAATGAGATACAACAAAAATTAACCTGAACTTTGCTTAAATCACCTACACTACATCGAAATATGCTTGGAATTCTTTATGTTTTGTGAGTAGATAAGAGAAAAGGAATACATCTTTTATAAGTTGATTCTGCCTTTTGTGCTATAAACTGCCCTCTTTCATCAGAAACTGTGAGAAAAAGGAGTAGAGAAACCCCTTCAAATCATATATAACGTACTCCACTATGTGTTTTCTTCACCAAGAAAACTCCATCTTCCAAGTCATTCTTCTCAGTTTGGTGCCTGTAGTAAAAAAAAAAAAAAAAAAGGAGAAACTCATTACTAGGGGCTGGATGTTGTTGACCTAAGAAATCACTGAAAATGATATATAAAATGCCCTTAAATATGTGGGAAAATGCTATAAAATAAGTAAAAAAAAAATAACTTAAAATATTTGACCAAACTGAATTCTAGTGACTGTGTAACAGAGGTTTTACAAGAAATATATCCCTGGTTCTAATCACTGCAAACTCTCGATTTACAGAAATAATTATCTCGAAATTTACTTCGAAGTGAACATAAATACATACATAATGATTTGCTGGATGTAGTACTTTACCCCCTGAAGAACCTTGGAACCCTTGTTCTTTGCACTTGTTACAGCTTCCGGATGCTTTTTCGCTTAATGTGCTGTTGTACAACAAATTTCCTTTCCACACTCACTTTAACAAAATAAAACACGTCCATCTCTTGTACACACGTCTTTTCCAACTTCATTCACTAACTGAATTAAAAATAAACTTTGTGATACCTAGCAAGTGGCTGCCTGGTTTGCATCGCGTAGTTTTGAGCTTGCATTTAGGAGATAGTGGGTTTTCCATGATTTTGCATTTTCACAGTAGGCAAATACTGGGGCTGTTTCTTAATTAAGGCCACGGTCACTTCCTTCCCACTCCTAACCCTTTCCTATCATCACCGTAAGACCTGTTTGTGTCATTGCTACTTTTTTAAAAATTATTTTCGCCCACATTGGAGCACTTTAATCAATCCATATACGTTTAAGTCTTAGGAGTATGAGCTACAAATTTGACTTATGTTTCTTCTTCTGCTCCCAGAACTTCTTCATTCTTTCTGACCTGGCGCCCTTTCTTAGTCAGTTATGGTGTACTGTTTGCATGTAAAAGTTTTTAGTCTAAGTCTCAAGTCTCTGTTTCTCAGGATCGTCTTCTCTGTCTTCAATTTGGTGCAATTTATGTGTGATATATATATATATATATATATATAACTAATATTATAAAGAGGAAAAATTTGTTTGTTTGTAACGAATAGGCTCAAAAACTACTGAACCGATTTTAAAAATTTCTTCACCTATAGAAAGATACATTGCCAGTGAGTAACATGGGCTGTATTTTATTTTCAAAACAATTCGATGTGGGGGGCACGGGGGAGAAATATAAAAATAATAGGCTAATATAGGCAAAATATCGAATTTGTCGTATAAGGACGAGACAAAGCTCAATTTAATCCTCTTGACGCAAAGAACAAAACTCGGTAAGCCCTACGGGCCTGAAAACCATGTTTTAAGGCCCTGAAACCAACCGTTACGGAGATATTGGCACCACAGGGGTAGCCCTGCTCTAGGAATCGGATAAAGAAATGAACTGCCGTAACCATGGCAACGTCTGCTCCAGGATTCTAGAGCAGTGAGATTATGTATGTATGTTTGGGCATAGCTGTCAACCAAAATTGGTACAAATAAGACTTAATATCTGGAAAAAATATACTGTTGTGTAAGGTACTCATAGGACTCCTTTGGGCGGGGATGGAAAGGGGATGAAGTACGAGTATAAAAATCTTAATATATATAGAAATGGAAGAGTGTGTGTGTAAATGACACATCTCCTCCTAAACCACTGGAGCAATTTCAACCAAACTTAGTACACGTATTACTTACTATCGGGAGACGATCATTGTGGGGGTTAAGCCATCCCTAGCGTCCTTAAGGGAGGGGGGTCAGGGGGGGGTAGTTATAGTAATAATCGAGAATAGTGTCAAATTCATAGTTTTCGGGGTCGCTGAGTTAAAAAGTAATACTCTAGAATTTTTTAAACTCCAGCCCCCTTTTAGGTAGGGAGCAAGAGGGGGGGGGGGTGAGGTATAGAAATAATTAAAAACAGTTTCAAATCCACAGATTTCAGGGTCTCTGAGATGAATATCTACAAAAAATCACAGAAACATAACATGTTACAGACATGAAAATTGATATTTGGAATCCCCTTTAAAAATGAAAGAACAGAAATATTCGTTTTCAGAAAATATACTTAGGGGGGGGGGGGGAGGTGAAAAGAAGTGAGGAAGGAGTTGAATTATTTATATGATACATACATCTCAAAAATGAAGATGTTACAGACTTGAAAATTGGTACTTGCAATTTCCTTTAAAAATGAACACACTCTTTTTGGAAAATCCACTTAAGGGGGTGAAAAGAATAAAAAAAGCGGGTGAATTTTTAAAATGAGTATCTTCTTCTATCGCTTTACCCACACCTTTGGGTTTGCGTGTGCGAAGTGTGTCGCACATGTGGATTTGACCCTGTTTTATGGCTGGATGCCCTTCCTAACGGCAACCGTATGCGTAGAGATGTAATTTATACTTCTATACTAATATATAAAGAGGAAAAAATTTGTATATTTGTTTGTAATGGGTAGACTCAAAAACTACTGAACCGATTTTAAAAACTACTTCACCTATAGAAAACTACATTGCCAGTGAGTAACATGGGCTGTATTTTATTTTCAAAACAATTCAAGGGGGGGGGGGGGGGCAGCAGGGGGTGATATAAAAATATTAAAATAATAGGCTAATATAGGCAAAATCGAATTTGCTGTACAAGGACGAGACAAATCTCATTTTAAGCCCCTTGACGCAAAGAACAAAACTCGGTGAAACCTTTGGGCCCGAAAACCATGTTTTAAGGCCCTAAAACCAACCATAATGGAGATATTGGAACCACACTACCCCTGCTCTAGGAATCGGATAAAGAAACGAACGGCCGTAACCATGACAACGTCAGCTCCAGGATTCTACAGCAGCTAGATTATGCATGTACGTTTGGGCATAGCTGCCAACCAAAATTGATACACATATGACTTATTATCTGGAAAAAATAAACTGCTGTGTACGACGCTCATAGCACTCCTTTGGGCGGGGATGGAAAGGGAGCGAAGTATAAAAGTAATAGCCCCGGAGATCTCCGTAGTACAGCAGCCAGCGGTTGCCGACGGGCCTCCGTTTTTACGTACTGGCTTAGGTTTCAGCATTTTGCGGAGTCTGTTACCTATAGTTTAAAGTATTTTCTATCAAATCATGGAGTAGTAGGATCACTGATGTTATTAGTGCCGATATTTTTGTCCACTTTTACGATAATCGTAACCATGAAAACAACCTATATACTGTACCCAATTGTCAACATACTCAGATTCATTTTGTGTGCGACATGAGTGACAAGCCCAGAGAGTTACAATTCTCGATAATTATAGTCGTTTCTTTCATGCATCGTGTATTTCCTTGATCATTTGTAATAGTTACGAAATGTCAGATCAAACAAATACATTCAGTAATATTTATGTTTGTGGTCTAGCGGAAGTATGCTTACACTAAACCTGCAGCTTTGTGAAGGGAGCAGGTATATCTGGGTGGGAATGAAGGAAAAACATGGTAGCAAAAGATCTTAGAGGTCGACGCTAATTAGGAACTAATATTTTAGAGGCCCCTATGAAGAAAAGAAGAAGAAGATACACTATAATTCCAAACATGACAAATAATTTCTACGTAGTTAATAAATACACCAGTGATATAAATATCTAATGAAGTCAGTTACACCGACAGTATGAGTAACTAAAGCCAGTTTCTGATAACCCGTACGGAGAACAGGTACTTCTGCTAGTATATATATAAAAGCCACAACACTTCATGATAGTTTCACTTTTGGCATTTTTGTTGCACAGAACTACTTGGGAGGATAATTCTGTACTGAAGTGGTAAGTTATATAACTTATTTCCATTTCCCTTCATGTTTCCATTTGTTATTGGCCTTGAGGTATGTGGAGGTGAATGACTGGCTGTAGGGGCAGGGAAATGGCTGGTGCCTTCCTTGTGCTTGAGACGCATTAGGAATTCTTTCTCCTAATAGTCGGAGTTCTTTATTGTGTTTCTGCACATATCTTGGAAACACAAGATTCATAGGTATAAATCCTTTCCTTACCCTTTCTTAGTCACCAACAACTATTGTCAGTTTGCTTGGTCATGAAAGATATTTAGCAAATTTAACCATATGTAAGAAAAATGTATAATTTTTATGTTGTCATAAAAATGCATAAATTGAAAAAAAAGAACCTTCTAGAAAGTTCAAATAATGATGGATAATCCCAAATTGGCAAAAGAAATGCAAAATAAAAGCGTGTTATTACAGTTTGTTATATCTCAGAATGAATTTCTATACTGCAGAACAATTTCCTAGAGCAAAGGCAAAAAAGAAGACATTTCAATATCTGTCACCTACTCATTACTATTGTACAAAGCGTAATATCTGGGAATTTCCTATGAACACTCAAGTTTTTCAAATGTTCCAATAAATTGTTAAAAGGTTCCATGGTTGGGTAGTTGTATTTCTAGTTGTTTATGTGTTTCGAAGCATATTTTCATGATGTAGTAATGTGGAAGATCACAGAACTTATTTATCTTCATATTTTTTATTAACATGTAAAATTAACCTTAATTATTCATTTACAGCACTACCAGGTGGCAAAAAATCCTTTTTAGCTACTGATAGAATTAGTTTTGTGTATAAATTTCTTTCTTTATTCTTTTGACTTGAACTTTCTTTACAGGCTTCCAAGATGAAAATAGTACAAAGAGTTCATCATCATTAAATCTGAACAGTATTGATCCATGGAGTACCTGTTTGTTTGGATTTCTGGAAAGAGGACGAGTTCTCTCACAGTGTCCCACTGCCGTAATGCATTCTTGGCCTATTGTTTTTGGCAGAGTTAATACTCTTTTCACTGTCATTGATCCAACGTAGGTATCATGTAATATATTTTTAATTTCACTCTATGAAATGAAATATGACAGTATATATGTTTGCCCCTATGTCCAGTTTTTTGATACACAGTTGGGGATGAGGTGAGATGAATTTTTATGCCATGCTTTTACGACTGAATGCCCTTCCTGTCAGAACCTCATTTGAGGAGCTATTGAAGATGAAAGGAATGATGGTTAACAAAACTGGGTAAGGAGATGGAAGGAGTCAGCTGTGGTCTATGAATAGGAACTGTCCTGGCATTTGCCTGGAAGTGAAAATGGGAAACCACAGAAAACCTCCTCAGGACAGTTGATGGTAAAGTTCGAACCCACTTATCTCCAGAATGCAGAGTTTGGCTCCGTAGCTGTAATGCATTAACATGCATGGCCACTTTGCTTGGTTTAATTAAACATGACTACATATATAAAAATATTTGTTAAAATTTCCCATGTTTAACTACATATTTAAAAGATCTGTATGTAGATAAAACTTAATATTTTTATTTACTTCTATAATCAGAAATTCTAATTACTGTATCAGTTTTAAAAGTAATAAACTTCATTGTTAGGTTCCGTATTGAGTTGAGACTATGCTTAAAGTAAATACAAAATTTTAATATTCCACCTTCTCAATACTAAAAAATCATTTGATGTTTTTACAAAAACATTACAATGATGTTAAAAGGTACTAGTTTCGGTCCACTGTGGATCATCATCAGCCTAGCCAAATTACAACAGTAAAAGACATAGTGATAAAAATAGTGTGGAGAAATGAGAGAGGATCTAGAAGGATGGGATGGTGGTGGAATGACAGATAAAAGTGAAAAAACCGTATTTGCGAATAATGATAAAAGTAACAGAAGTGTTCACAATGACAAGTAAAATCTTGTGAAGTCACGTAAAAACTCTTGATGAGATAGTCTTTGGTTGGCAGTTACTCCTGTGTTGCACGATTGACATATATAACTACGTATATGCTTCTAGAAAGTTGTAGATGTAAGTTCCACTTTTGTGTAGAGGGAAGAATTGTCCGATGAGACCAGCACAAGATTAAAAATTGACAAAGTTGAACCTATTCTATGGTGGAATGAAAGGCTTTCTGTGTTAAACAGAAGTAGTCTCAGTTCAATCGGGACTCCAATGAACCTTGCGCTGCGTGGAACAAACTTACTCCGTAAGTTGCATTCAATACAGCAAGTTTGTTCCACGCAGCGCAAGGTTCATTGGGGTCCCGATTGAACTGAGACTACTTCTGTTTAACACAGAAAGCCTTTCATTCCACCATAGAACAGGTTCAACTTTGTCAATTTTTAATCTTGTGCTGGTCTCATCGGACAATTCTTCCCTCTATACAAAAGTGGAACTTACATCTACAACTTTCTAGAAGCATATACGTAGTTATATATGTCAATCGTGCAACACAGGAGTAACTGCCAACCAAAGACTATCTCATCAAGAGGTTTTACGTGACTTCACAAGATTTTACTTGTCATTGTGAACACTTCTGTTACTTTTATCATTATTCGCAAATACGGTTTTTTCACTTTTATCTGTCATTCCACCACCATCCCATCCTTCTAGATCCTCTCTCATTTCTCCACACTATTTTTATCACTATGTCTTTTACTGTTGTAATTTGGCTAGGCTGATGATGGTCCACAGTGGACCGAAACTAGTACCTTTTAACATCATTGTAATGTTTTTGTAAAAACATCAAATGATTTTTTAGTATTGAGAAGGTGGAATATTAAAATTTTGTATTTACTTTAAGCAATGTATCAGTTTTGTTATTTAGTGGCTACCAAATGAACTGGCTGCATGGTGCAAGCCGCATAGCTGTTAGCTTGTATTCGGGAGATGATGAGTTCGAACCCCACCATTGGCAGACCTGAAGATGGTGACTCTATTGTTAGGTATGTGAGGAGATTGTGTACATAAAAGGGAACCAAGGTAGAGTGTTATCCAGGAATTACGATAAGGCAGATGTTGAGGAAAGTAGAATGGAAGGAGGAGGGTAAGGAGAAGGTGATAAGTTTTCATGTTGGTACCTACATCGTAAGGCAACCAGAAATAGCAACTAACGTAGTTGGGGACGTTTGGGATCTGGTTATGACAGTGCAGGAGAAATTTATGGGAGCAGAGATTTTTATTAGTGGGATACGGTGAAGAAAGGATACTGACTGGGTGGTGATTGGGGATTTAAATGAGGCTATGGAATGGGCATGGGGGAAATTGGGAGTGAGATTTGTAGATCCTAATAGACGGGTAGGTGATGGGAATCTACTCTCAAATGGCTTTGTTTAAAAGAGTTATAGGGAGGTATATTCAGGAAAACCGGCTGGATGAGGAAGCAGTGATGAGACTATAGGGCACTGGAACGCAAGTAAGGATTACATAAAATTGTTACTGTCAAGCTATAATAATAGTGTAAAGAAAAGAAAAGAATTAAGTAATTTGGTAGATATATATTTACCAGATATTATAATAGGGCTTGAATCATGGCTGAGAAGTGATATTATGGATGAGGAAATTTTCTCACAGAACTAAAGTGTTTATCATAGAGACAGGATTGGAACGCTACATGGGGGAGTATTCATACTGGTTAAAAAAAGTATTTTGTAAGCTGCAAAAAAGTTAAGGATGAAAAATATGAATATCTAGGTGTAAGGCTCATCTCTAAAGATAATAGGCAAATTGATATTTTTGGAGTGTACAGATCTGGAAAGGGTGGTCCAGACGCCGATTCACAATTATTTGATATAATCAGCTATGTGGGAAGGATACAGGAAGCAATGTGATTGTTGCAAATTATCTCAATTACCAATCAGTTGGGAAGGTAATGCGAATGACAGGAAGGATGACCAACAAATGGCAAGTAAGTTAATCTGGGAAGGACAGCTGAATAAAAAAGTGATGGAACCAAATAGAGGGAAGAATATTCTAGATGTGGTGCTGGTAAAACTAGATGAGCTATGTAGAGTAACTGAAGTAATAGATGATATTAGTGATCACAAAGCTGTTTTTGTCTGTAATTAAAAATAAATGTGTGAGAAAGAATGTTGTAAAAGTAGGACTATTTGGCAAGACCATATGGTTATAAAAGAGGCATGGGGGAGTTTAAAAAAATGGATAATGGGGAATTAAAATGTAAACAGCCTAAGGGATGGGTTTAAAGCAATAGTTTTTTTTTTTTTTTTGCTAGGGGCTTTACGTCGCACCGACACAGATAGGTCTTATGGCGACGGTGGGATAGGAAAGGCCTAGGAGTTGGAAGGAAGCGGCCGTGGCCTTAATTAAGGTACAGCCCCAGCATTTGCCTGGTGTGAAAATGGGAAACCACGGAAAACCATTTTCAGGGCTGCCGATAGTGGGATTCGAACCTACTATCTCCCGGATGCAAGCTCACAGCCGCGTGCCTCAATGCGCACGACCAACTCGCCCGGTAAGCAATAGTTCAGAATTGGAAAAACAGGTACTGGTATGTACCTTTAAACATGGTAAGAAATGGGAAAGCCCCACTATATTTTAACAGAGAAATAGAGAGATTAAGGAAGAAGTGCAGGTTAGAAAGAATAGTCAGGAATGGTTGTGGCAGTAAGGGGAGATTGAAGGAACTTACTAGGGAAATGAATTTAGCCAAAAATGTAAACTATGAATAACATGATTGCAAGCATAATTGGCAGTTATGTGAACGTTAGAGAAAAATAGAAGGGTATTTATATGTATTTTTAGGAGGAAACTTGTTCCAGGAAGGACATTCCAGGCAGAGGGTATCTGTCTTGCTTGAAGTCCAGTGTTTATAATTCAGAAAATGTATACAGATTGAATATAAACGACTTCTTATAGTATAAGGAGTTCTGCATATGATGAGAGGTGAAATTCCCAATTCAAGATGGAACCAATGGAACCTTGCACGGCAATGTGATTGGCTTGACCGGTAATGTGCAACGGCAGTTGCAGTTGTTGCGCCATTGTTGTACATAACAAATATTCAATATTTTGACAAAAGATGTAATTGAATTATAGAATTCACTAGAAGCATCTGGTCTTTATACTCAGACCAGCATTTTATACTTTTATCATTATGCAATTTTAATGTATAAGTAAAGTGTAATATTTCAACCATTATTGTAAAAATCGATGTGGTACTATATTTTTAGTCTCATTGCAATATATGTAAACTTGAACATTTCACTATCTGTTGATCAGTACCACGATATAATTTTATCTCGCATAACATTTCATGCATTTCACCATTTTATACACATTATCACATTACATATAGCTCATTTTATTAATTTTATGAATTCACAACAAAATATTGTTCCGGGATATCGACAAAAAAAATGTACCTTATTTAGGCTGATGATGACCCACACAGGGTCGAAACTAGTCCCCTAACAACACATTGTAATGTATACATAGGCATTACAATTATTGTGTATTATTGAGTAGGTGGAATAAAACTTTGTTAATTAAATTATATGTCTACTATATTGTTCGAGAGGGTCACTTCTTGCTTCATATTCTTCTGTAAGTGCCTGAATTAGTCCGACCCCGCGGTGTACGGAGCAACGCGTCCGCCTGTCATCCAGCGGTCCCAGGTTCGATTTCCGGCCGGGTCAGGGGTTTTTAATTGTAAATGATTAACATCCCTGGCCTGGGGACTGGGTGTTTGTCGTCGTCCTTAACATTCCTTGCCTCACATTCAACACTGTACACTTCCTCAAATTCCACTTACATGCAGTTTCCAATCATATGGTGAAAGTAGTGGCAAAAGATCTACAGAGGTCGACGCCATGAACAAATGAACAAATATGATTTTTTTTTTTTTTTTTTAAGTGCGTGGATTTCTTTATCCTGACACTGAAGTTTCTTAAGTCTGCTATGAGTTCAGCATTGAACTGGAGAAATTTTGTCCAGTTCCTTTACAAGAAGTATGGTCATTCACTCCATCACCTCTATAATTTTGTCCAAAAAGTTTACCGAGCTGAGTCTCGTTCAGGAACCTCATGGCAGTCTCCTCTCAAAGGTAGGCACTGCCGCTTGTGTCCTTATTGTTGCGCCTCTTGTTACAGGTAATCGTAGTGCACAGCTGAATATTTCAATATATTAAAGAGAATAGAATCACATCAGGGAACACTTTCACTTCGTGATCAGACCATGATTAGATTACACACTTGAATACAACTTTTGATACATATTACTGGGAAATAACACCTGCTAATTCACTTTAATTGAGGAACTGATCTCATGCATGTCCATCAGTCAGCATGCCAGCCACGTATTTATCAAGCAGTAATCATAGCAAAAAGGGGAGACACATGGATGAACACAGTTTGAGCAGTGCAGCTGTAAAAGGTATCGTTCTCCATCATGTGAAGCATAAATTGCTTTATTGTGTATAAGTTTGTGTATAATGGATGCCTATGTTTGTATTTTGATTTAATATATATCTTATTTGAAATATTACTAATCTGTTGCCTAATAAATAACAAGAACTGGAGTTTTCTTAAGTTTAAACTTGTTGATGCTAGTGTATGAAATATAGTATTATTATGCTCCAGTAAGCTTGATTTTGTAGGATGGTGTAACTGTTTATCTTCATTTACTGAATAGTCTGTCAGAATTGCCAAAATTTTCCAGAAATATGTAGTGTCATAAGTTTATAATGGCAATGTATGAAAATATGAAGATTGCTTTTGTGTTTCCATGTTTGTCCTTTTCTCCCATTTCTATTGTTTCCACTTTCCAATCTAACCTTACATTGTGTTTATGCTACTGTTCATATTCCTTTTCTGTCTCTGTACCTATGAGTTTCAGTATTGAAACATGCTCCTTTTATACATAGTCAATTATTGCTGAACAGCTACTGAACTTCAATATCAATCCATTTATCTATCAATCAGTCATCACTGATTTGCATTTAGGGTTATTGTCCAGGTGACAGATTCCCTATCAGTTGTTTACCTACTCTTTTCTTAAATGATTTCAAAGAACATGGAAATTTATTAAATATTTCCGTTAGTAAATTATTTCAGTCTCTAATTCATCATCTTGTAAACAGTAATGCCCCAATTTGTCTTCTTGAATTCCAACTTTATCATCATATTATGATCTTTCCTCCTTTTAAAAACTCCCTTCAAGCTTATTCATGTACTAATATCATTCCATGCCATCTCTCTGCTGACAGCTTTGAAATATAGCCTAGCAAGCAGCTCATCTCCTTACTCCCAAATCTTCCCAGCTCAAAGTTTGCAACATTTTTTTGTAACACTGCTCTTTTGTCAGAAATCACCCTGAACAAACCATGCTACTTTCCTTTGGATATTTTCCAGTTATTGAATTAAGTAATCCTGGTAATGGTCCCCACTGTACTCTAATTAGAGTCTTACCGGGTGAGTTGGCCTTGCGGTTAGGGGTGCGCGGCTGTGAGCTTGCATCCGGGAGATAGTGGGTTCGAATCCCACTGTCGGCAGCCCTGAAGATGGTTTTCCATGGTTTCCCATTTTCACACCAGGCAAATGCTGGGGCTGTACCTTAATTAAGGCCATGGTCATTTCCTTCTCACTCCCAGGCCTTTCCTATTCCATCATCACCATAAGACCTGTCTGTGTCGGTGCGACGTAAAGCCACTAGCAAAAAAAAATAAAATTAAGAGTCTTACTGGTGACTTATAAACGCTGTCCTTTACATCCTTACCACAACTTCACCAACAACATTATTAAATGTTGGTTAAGGTTTGCTCTTTCATCACCTGTTGATGGTACAGTTACTTAGCTAAACATATGAATTAAAGACTGCTACTCATAGTGTCCCTTACACTACTTTTCTGCTGTAAAGTATACCACATCTGACTGCACATCAGATGGGTTTGGTTTAATATTCTGAGTTGATCTAACATTTTCACCTGTGTAGCCTATTTGTGAGACTTTTAAGTTGACCTTTTTACTCGTAGTATTTGTATGAAAATTATTTCTTACAAATGGATCTCTTAATAATTTATTATTCATTATTTGACAGGCCTGTGAATGATAACCGTGCCTCTCTTCTGCGAGGTTCAACGACAGTCAAGAAACCTGTTAATGAGCGTGATATCTACATGCACGTTTGGAAGAATTATGTCACGTTCGCCTTTCGGGTGGTTCCACCTATTCCCAGCCCTATTGTACGATGTGCATCTCCAGATCTCAGTCTGAGGTGAGGTATTCTTGACACATATTTTATACCATTTGTACTGTAACTATGTTTCAATATAAATTAACCCCTCACAGTAGCACTGCATAGCTCATGATAATAGAATTTTTTTTAAATGCTGAAGTCTCTTATGTGATTGCATTACTGTCCTACATCAAGTAACAATTTGTCACTGTTCGGGCAGAAGGTCATATCTCACAATGCTTTTCCTAACCATTATTTTCTTTAAGACTGGTCACGCCTCCTAGCCGCATATTCGCTCTCAGCTGCGACATCTGGTTATGTCCCATTGGGAGATAGAGTGGCAGGCCATTCCAATTCCCAATAAGCTGAGAGCGATAAAAGGAACGAACGTATGGAGGACTTCCCTTCGGGCTTCGCGGGGGGAGGCCGTGGTGTTGTGTCGTCCTTGGATCGGCCACGGTATCATGACTCACTCGCATCTTTTGAAAGGAGAACCCCCTCCGGTGTGTACCTGCAGCGACCATCTTACCGTGATGCACGTCCTTGCGGAGTGTATGGACGTGGTCGAACTTCGCCGTAGTCTTAGCCTCCCGGGTACCATCTCCCTTATCTTGGGAGATGGCGAGCAGTCTGCAGACCTCGTCATCCGCTTTATGAGGGATAGTGGTCTGTTTTATCGTGTCTAATGATGTCCTTTGTCCTCGTGTATTTCTGTCAATTGCGCTTTTATCCCATTGACTTCATTTTAGTTTGTGTTGCGTATTTTAATGTGTTATTTTAACGTCTAATGTAAATTATGTATATATATCTGCACTACCAGGCAATGCCTTATTCCTTTTCTTCCCATATTTTCTCTGATTTTATTAGAAAATAAGGCATTGCAAATTAGATCCACTGCTGTTTTAATCTCGTACTCATTTTCTCATCACCATTTTTTAAACTCTTGTCAGTGGATATATTTTAAAATTTTAAATATCATGTATCATGTCCATCTCGTTCCATTAGGGGCCGATGACCTTCGATGTTAGGACCCTTAAAACAACAAGCATCATCATCATCATCATCATCATCATCATCATCATCATCATCATAGACGCATACAAATGTGCAGTCGATCAGAACAATTTTCGTTGTGTTCATTTTTGCATGCTAACATGAAAATGAAAATGAACCATCATCATCATCATCATCATCGGTTTACACTTCCAGCGAGCCGGGTAGAGTGTTTGAAAACAAGCGTTTTCCAAAGTTGCCTATTCAAAAATATGTTGATGTCCATGACAGATTCCCAGTTCCATCCTCTTCTCTCCATGTCTTCCCTCAGTTGGTCTATCCATCTTCTTCTTGGTCTTCCAGCTGGTCTTCTACCTGTTATTCTCTTTTACATGGTAACTTTGTGCTATTCATTCATTTAACATGCCCAAACCATTTAAGTCTAGATGACCTAAGTCTTCCTCCATCGATGCATTTAGATCAAGGTTAGATTGGATCTCATCATTCTTCACGTGATCAAGTTGTGTCTTTTGGAGGGCAGTTCTAAGAAATTTAATTTCACAGGCTTGAATCCTACTACAATCCTTTGATGTTAGTGTGCAGGTTTCCAGAGAATATGTAAGGATGGGAATGAAATATGACTTGTACAGGATCACTTTTGTTCTTTGTGGGACCTTTCTCATCCCATAGTAGGTGTCTAATGATATGTGAAAGTTAGAGCCTTTGGTTACTCTGTTTGTTATTTCTATCTCAGCTCTATTATTACTAGCCATTACACTTCCTAAATATCAGAATTAGTGTACTACTTCAACTTGGTGATCCTGTATTTTTATGCTGCATTTTGTGTTATGTCTGCTGATTTTCAATACTACTGTTTTTGATGGGTTCAATTTCATTCCATAATCATCAAACTTCTTACACCGTGCATTCAGATTATTTTGCACTCCCTCCTCTGTTTCATCTCATATTGCTACATCGCCTGCAAACACCAGAGCCTGAAGATCTTTATTACCTTTTCCTTTTAGTTCCTTTAAAATGGTATCCATAACTGCTATGAATAGAAGAGGTGATAAGGCAGTTCTCTGTTGCACTCCTCTGGTTGTATTGAACCATTCAGAGTGACCATCTCCAACACTGACACAGCTTTTGCAATTAGTATATTTTGGATCTTCCTAACAAGGTACTCTGGTACACCAAGTTTTCAAAGACTTTTCCAAATAGTTGATCTAGGAACATTATCGTATACCTTTTCAAGGTCCATAAACACAATAATTAGGTCTTTTCATCTTTCCCAGTGTTTCTCTGCCAACATCCTCAAAGCAAATATCAGATCTGTTGTGCTTCTTCCAGCCCTAAAGCCATGTTGTTTGTCTTCTAAGATGGGCTCTAGTATATCCCTTACTCTGGCTTCAGTGATCTTCTCCATAATGTTGAGGCCATGTGATAGCAGAGTAATGCCTCTATAATTTCCACTTTTCCTTCTACTCCCTTTCTTAAACATCATCCCTTTTGTCCAATCTTCAGGTATTTCGTTATCCTTCCACATTGTTCTGAGAACTCTATACAGCCACTGTATTCCTGGTGAACCAGTAGCTTTAATCATGTCAGCTGTAACTTCATCAGCTCCTGCTGACTTACCACTTCTCATCTTATGGAGAGCTTGCTCTACTTCTGTCCATGTAATTGGGATATCTTCCTCTTTTGTTTTTAGGAGCTTGTCAAAATACTGTCCCATTGTATCCCTGAAGCTTAAGTACATTATACTGTAGGAGTGTGTAATTAAGCAATACACCATCATTTTTTCAGCACTGGCGGTTACCCGAATTTTTTTTTGGTGGCGGTGAATCTGTGTGCTTCCATTGAGCTGACTGGCGCTTTGTTTCTGGATTGAAAAATGGCATCCACGTCTCATCCATTGTCACAATCGACGAAAAGAAAGTCCCATTCATGCTGTCGTTGCGCGTCAACATTGCTTGGCAACATGCCACACGGGCAGCTTTGTGGTCGTCCGTCAGCATTCGTGGCACCCACCTGGATGACACTTTTCACATTTTCAGGTCGTCATGCAGGATTGTGTGCACAGAACCCACGGAAATGCCAACACTGGAAGCGATCTGTTCAACAGTCATTCGGCGATCCCCCAAAACAATTCTCTCCACTTTCTCGATCATGTCATCAGACCGGCTTGTGCGAGCCCGAGGTTGTTTCGGCTTGTTGTCACACGATGTTCAGCCTTCATTAAACTGTCGCACCCACGAACGCACCTTCGACACATCCATAACTCCATCACCACATGTCTCCTTCAACTGTCGATGAATTTCAATTGGTGTCACACCACGCAAATTCAAAAAACGAATGATTGCACGCTGTTCACGTAAGGAAAACGTCGCCATTTTAAGTATCTAAAACAGTTCTCATTCTCGCGGCTGGCGCTAAAAATCCATCTGTCGTATATTGCTGCCATCTCTGTGACGTTTTGACAACAAACGCGGGCTCTTTTTAAAACAATGCACATGTTTCTATTTCTTTCCAGTCTGGAGAAAAAAAAATCGGATGCCTTAGAACTTGAATGCACATCGTAATGGCCATAGAGAATTATTGAGAGATGTTCAGTGGATGTGTTGGTATGAGTGTTATAACATATAATCCAACAAATATTTTATATAATAAACAAATTAGAATGGTGGTGTAATGTTGAAGTACCGACAAATATTTTTGCTTCATTTTTAGGTACTTACCCTAAACTTCTTCAAGCATGCTTCAATATTTATGCTAAATTAAACAGTCAAGCATGTCTCTCACTTGGTACCAGATCCAACTTTGTAACTAAGTACATTATCTGACACTCCACAATTGGACTGAGATGGTGCAGCTTTCTGAGGTTCGAATTCTAGTGCTGGTAGTGTAGTGGTTATTCTAAACGTGACTCTTCCTCACTTAAAGAAAATGCTGTGATAGCACATCACAGGTCCCAAGACACTGATCCAAATTCTAAGGCAAAATAATTAGTTACAAACATTATTCTCAATCCTCACAACACAACATATTAGATGGTTTCTACACTGAAAAATATATGAGGGGGAGGACCAGAGATGTTGCAGAGCTCTAATGGAATCAGTCAAGGAATGCCCGGCTCCATGGCTAAATGGTTAGCATGCTGGCCTTTGGTCACAGGGGTCCCAGGTTCGATTCCCGGCAGGGTCGGGAATTTTAACCATCATTGGTTAATTTAGCTGACACAGGCACTGGGCGTATGTGTCATCTTCATCGTCATTTCATCCTCATCATGACGCGCAGGTTGCCTAAGGGTGTCAGTTCAAAAGACCTGCACCTGGAGAGCCGAACTCCTCGGACAATCCCGGCACTAAAAGCTATACGCCATTCCATTTCAGTCAAGGAATATTTTTCAGAATTGTAGAATTTTAATGTTTTATTCTGAATTATACTGAGATGGTAAAGGTAAGAGGAATACAAAATCACTGCTATTAATGTTAAGGACATTATCAAGTGTTTCAAAAATAAGTTACAATAAACTGGGTAAATGCAGTAGAAGTACACCTGATATAAGTTTTTTTTACTTTATGTTTCATGATATGTATCAAGGACAGGATGCTAAGAGTGAGGATAGGAATATACTCAAAAACAGAGAAGTAGATCTAGAGGACTGGGAATCGATGAGGAGAGAGCTCATTATTTAAAGAAAAATGTTTGTGGAAACATGGTATTTGTCCTGTCTCTCCTATCATTACTCCCTTAACTCAAAATGATCCATCTTTTGTTTATTTCTTGTGTATATTCCTATACTCCAACTTTCTGAATGAAAAAAAGAAGAAAAACCTCTACCTTTAAACAATCGCTGGTTATGTTCCAAGCTATAGTTCACCTGATTTCAACTATGTTACCATGTGATGAGAATTCCTTCATTTCTTTGATACTTTAGAAACAGTCCTTAATCTAAGGTAATTTTATTAAACTGGAAAAGGTAGATAAGAAAGAAAGAGATTAACTTGAAAGAAATACTCATTATTCAGTAGCATGATAACAAAAATAAATGAGTATGAATAAATGATACATACAACGGATTGAGCAGAAGATAAGGTTAGTATAGACTGAAATTACATCTGTGTGCTGTGCGCTGAGTGGGTATACTCTGGTGGAGTTTGCAATGACAGTAACCACTCAGGAGATCAAATTAAAGCTACTTAAAATTCTACATTGATACTTTCACGAACAATCCTGGATTGTCATTTGGGAGATACTGTTGCTGAGTGGGGTCCTTCAACATTTTGACAGGTGCAACAGTAAAGTCCTTGTCAAAAGTGAAATGGTGGTAGTGGAACCGAATGGAACTGTAGAAGAAAGCATTGTTTTATGTTTGGTTGTTCATTCAGGTGGACAGAAATCTGAGTTAGGACCAATATTCATTAGAAGGATGGGCAGAATTTGCACTGCATGTAGTAGATATGATTGTTGGAGAAACAACTGCTACAGCCTTTGAAGTGGTTTTTTATTTATTTTATCTTTAATTTTATATGTACTATTTTGGTAGATGTTTTGTACTTGATACAGTCAGGAGGAAGAGAGCCATGAATATAATTGGGAGGACTCTGTTGATCACAGTAGTGCTACTGTCAAGTAGTTTCTGAGTAGGGAAGAAAAGCGTGTGAGACACAATGGGAGTTGCATCATACTGAGTTGATACTGATTGATAAACTGTGCATGGATGTTGGTAGGATTGGACTACAGTAGTTATGAGTTTCATGAATAAGCTAGAAATGTATGAATTTGGTAGGGTTTGATTTGAATTTTGAAAGAAGTAGTGGGTGTCTATGGAATGGAAGGAAACATACAATCAAATTAAATTAAAACACCTAGATTGGGAAGACAGAAGAAGAATATTGAACCTCTACCAAAACCAGAGTGTGAAGATAGAAATCACTGAACAGCATGAAGCTAAAATTTAAAAAGCAATAAGACAAGGTTGTTCCCCATCACCATGTTTATTTAACCTCTTCATTGAATCATCATCATCATTTCCCTTTATCCAGCTGTAGCCGAGTAGGGGCAAATATGGTTCCTCTCCACTTTCTTCGGTCTTTCCACCACTCCTCCTCCAACACTGTGTCCCAGTCCAGGTTTCTTTCTATAATGCTGCGTTGGATGGTATCCTTCCATCTCAATCGTGGTTGTCCACGGCCTCTCCTTCCTTGGATTTGCATTTCCATCACCTTTTTTGGCATTCTTTCGTCGCTCATTCACTTTATGTGCCCAAACCATCTTAGTCGGCTCTTCTCTATTCTATCATTCATTTTTTCCACTCCAATTTCTTCCCGGATTTTCTCATTCCTTATTTTGTCTCTTCTACTCTTCTGTATCATACTCCTCAAGAATTTCATTTCGGCTGCCTGTATTCGACTCTCATCCTTCTTTGTCATTGTCCAAGTTTCTGCTCTGTAAGTTGTTATGGGTACGTAATACATCTTGTACATAGTATCCTTTGCTTCCATTGGCACATGGCACCCATAACACCATAACATCTGGTATGGGTCCCAGCTCAGGGTTACGAGTGAAGACCTCAACGGCATCTACGGCGGAGAAGGTGGACTTCGGTACGGCGGAGATGGCGAAAGGGGCAAACCCGTAGCGTCTGTTCTCCAGAGGAGCGGCTACGAAAGGCGTCTGTTTCCATTTTAGGGGCGGCCTAATTTTGAACCTGGCAGTAGGTATAAAATGCCTTTGGGTGTGGCGAGCCCATCGTAACAATAGCATATATGGACAAAGCAGATATGGTGCTCTTCATTGAAACAGCAGAAAAAATATTCACTTCAGAAACCTCTGGAATCAAGGTAAATGGGATTGCCATCCAATATATAAGATTTTTTGATAACATTACACTATTGGCTGACAGTGAAAAGGACATGCAGAAGAAACTACACAAATTCCCATCTATTCTGAAAAAAGGGTAAAGTGGAGGTCAATTGTCAGTGATCCATTGCCTGACGAGGAGTTCCCTGGACAGAGTGATGGAAGATCAGTGCCAATAAAACTAAAATTATGACTGTTAACAGATCAAAACAAATAAGAAAATCCAACACTTACATTGGAAGTAATATAATACAGCAAATTTACAAATTCTGATATCTTAGCAGTTTGATGGAAATTCAAAGAAGAATCACTGTGTAGCAAAACAAGCTTTCATAAAGAGAAGAACTTTATTAGTAAATAACTTTCTCAGCATAGAAGAAGCAGTGTGAAGACATTTATTTGTAATGTATTGTTATACAGTTGTGAAAGTTGGACTCTCTTGACAAGAAAAAAAGGCATCTACAGACAATGGAAATACGGTTGTGGACAAGACTTACAAAAAGTAGCTGGTTAGAAAGAAAAATCATTGAATAAGTTTTGAAAAAATTAAAGGAACAAAGAAGCCTCATCGATAATATCCAGAGGAAGAAAACAAAACTTTTTGGCCACTTATTGTTTAAACACAATAGCTCTATAACAAACATGTTTGGAGGAAAATGTATGAGTACGAGAGGAAAAGGATAATTGAAGGTGAACTAGAAGTCTCCAGATGTCAGAATTACTGGCAAATGATTAGGACACCAGGAAAAAAAGTTAAGAATGTTTTCAGCAAAAGGGCACATCTTTCAGATGATGATGAATATGATGATGATGAAAGTAGAAGTTTCAGGTTGTAGTGACTGTGTGAAAGGGTAGAGAATTTGATTCATCCTCTAACCAATATTTCCTCGCTAACAGAATGTTCTTCAACATGTAGATTTATTAGAAGATCATGTAATTGAAAATGGGAAGTAATCATGATTCTTGGATAATACTTTCTGTTCAGAATTAAATTTTTCTTATTAGTTTATTTATTGTTCCTCATTCTTATGTAAGCATTTCATAACTGGTGTAGGTTTTCCTGGCCAGTTAAATAATCTCTGGAATAGGCTTTTGAGTTGTTATGCCACGTCAGACTTTTACTGACTCATTCATCCAGGAAGACTGGATCATTTATTCCAGAGTCTAACTCCTTGGCTGAATGGTCAGCATTTTGGTCTTTGGACTTCAGATACTGGATTTGATTCCCAGCCGAGTTATGAAATTCTAACAGCTTATGTTCAAGTTCTTTGGCTTGGGAGCTGAACGCTTCTTCTATCCCTAACATTTCTGCGAGTTAGACACCACAAACTGAACTTCCCTCCTCCGCAGTGACATCAGTTTTCTTCCCACAACAGATGCCGTCCACCGTCGTTGGAGAGTCTGGCTTTTAAGGGCTGCACCGAGTTGTAATAGCCACATGAAATTATTATTATTTTGAAGATGCTGGTTATGCTTGGTAGGGAAATATCAGTATAAACATTGTAAGTTCAACATGGCTTAACAACCCAAAGGCCTGCCCTAGAGATTATTTCATGTTACTTTGCATGGATCTCAAGGAGCTTAATCTGTGTCTCAATGGCAGAAATATTAGAACTTTTGTTGGGAAGAAACTTATTATTGAAGTAATTTCTTTTCAGATAAATTGTAAGAGCGCTAATGAGTATCCATTTTTTTAACTTTATACAAATGCTTTGTTGTTTATTGATCATTTTTTTCTTTGTATTTATCACTGTGTTGGCATGCTCTTCAACATAGACGTATAAAGTCGGGATCTGCAAAGTCAAGAAAAGTTGGTACTTCATATGTCTTGAGTTACACAGCGCGGTAAGGAGATGAGAATTTCCTAGGCCATTATGGTCCAGTGGGGGTTGTGGTCTTCGTTCTTCCTGAATTTGTGTGTTTGGAAGTGAAGTTTGCTTTTTCAAAAGGCCTTTTTTTTTTTTTTTTTATGTACTTCCAGGTTTCATATTTTTGTTCTAAATTATTTCTTGCTTTTATGGAAGGAAATGATATGTAAGATTTTTATTTTATTTTTTACTGTCAAATCTGTTGATTGATGTTTCTTTATGTCTTAGCCTGAAATGCTTTAAGGTGGTGGGGAATGTTTGTGAAGGTTTATGTAAAATTTTTGACAAGAAAAATATGGACAGATCAATTTCAGTATTTTGGGAAGTACTGATTAATATCTGTCCCTAGTCTCTTGTGAAATGAAGTTCAAGATGATGATGATGGTGATGATGCATGAAAATCAAATACCATGAACAGAAATTAAATTTCTTAAGAAGTATGCTACAGAAGACAAGAAGAGATAGAGTGAAAGAATTACAAGGAGGATGGTTGAGTGATGTTTCTTTTTTTTATTTTTTTATTTTTAAACTACACACAGAGCAAAACAGGCTCAGAGGATGAGAAATATCCAAGAGCTGAACTTTCTAGGACAAATGTAGGCACAATTCGGCTCAATGAGCAGCGCTACAGCTCAGGCAGGTGAAGGAGTTGAGTATGCTCTCTGATGGAAGGTATAGCCTAGCAGCTGCTTGCACAGCTCTAAGTTGAAACTAGTGAAGGGGCGTGTATCTAAACAGATTTAAACTTTTAACATTTTTATTGTGCCTAATATTTCATTCTATTCAGTGTATTAGATAATGGTGAGGAAACAAAATAAGTTATTATGTATACAAATGACTTGTGCTAAATAAATACCTTTAATTATATTCATTTCATTAGGTTGTGCGCATGAAACAAAATTAATTATTTTGACATGTGATAACTAAATACTCCTTTGACTACTACCTGTACTCATAAAAATATTGCAGGCCAACATAAAAGCTTGTTTAGGAATACAGCATAAACAATGAACGACAAACTAACTCTACGATTGTATTGCGTAAACATAATATACTCAGCCAGGTACATTACTGTGGCTTTGCTTGTGCCTTGACTCTGCATATTGCCGTCTAATCTGTACAGCACAAGCTATTAGAAGTCAGCTGCTCTCAGCCCTTCCCGTGCTCATGCTGTTAACTCAAGGGGCAGGGAGCTCTCATTGCCCACCGATGCTCTAGAAGGAAACATTGTGGTCCTATTGTGAACACTGTATGGAAGCTGAAAGTTTAAGCTAGGGCAAGAAGGCTTGTTTATTTGTGTCCACATATTGTTCAGGGACTATTGTGTATTCTTCATTACTGACTATCACTGGCAATGTATTTGGTAAGAATGTTGACAAATAATTCTGAAATAGACTGAAATGGTCCTGAAAGTGATTTCTTACCAGATCAGAATTTCAAAAGATTTCAGTTTTTGACTGTAAATTTCATTCCAGTCATTCAGCCTTTTTAAAAAAACTTTAAATGCATTTCAGTATTTTAGGGTACATGTTGAATACACCTGAAAGAGTCTGCATATTTATTTTGTAATTGCTCTATTTTGTTTATTGTGAGGTTCTTTTAGAAAAGATGTTGCTGGGTTAAAATAACCATAATATAACACACTACTTAAAAATTAGTGCACAGCTTTTTTGAATATATATTGTGTTAACCGCTCAATTTGTTTTGAAACTGGGAGCAAACATTCTGATAAAATGGATAAAACTTTGATAGAGTTAAAATTCACTTTTTTCATTTACTACATATAATCACTCACACTGAAGTCTTGTACCAATGTCCCGTGTTGCTTCTCTGCTGCATTCTCCCTTACTACACAACTGGTCTATTCGTATCTGCCATCAGTTCACTCACAACAGTCACTCACAGGACTGAACCATATCGCTCTCCGACTGAGCTCAAATTGAAGTAGCTCACGTTCATCTGCCACCTTTATATATGGAGACCAAACATTCCAGAATGGTCCTGGAACTGGATACATCCAGAAACGTCACGTTATAGAATACTCCAGATTTATCATCTTGTAATTTCCATCCTGGTCTGCCGCTACAAGGGACCAGCCTGGCGTTAGCTTGTTGATGAGTGGTGCAGCTGACGAGGAAGCGGGTGGACTATACAGATGACGTCACAAAGCCCACCCAAAGTCGCATATTTGGAATGGCAGATGCAATAACCATTGCAATGTAATATGAGTCATGGATCCAAGGAGGAGACATCTGAATCTTATTCTTCTTGCTGTAACGCAGTTAGTTAGTTTCTTTACACACCTTCAGTTGTTTAGAGGAAAGAAAATTAGGAAAACCATAAACATGCCTGTGCAAAGGCATAGAACAGTTGTCTCACAAACAAATTTTTAAGTTATCACTTTGCTCCTGACTGTCATTCTGTCTTTGTTTAGCCGGGCTGCGTAGCTCAGATAATAGAGCACTGGCCTTGTGAGCTCAAGTTGACAGGTTTAATCCTGACTCAGTCTGATGGTATATGAAGGTGCTCAAATATACCAGCCTCGCATTGGTACAGCACTTTGGTATCTCCAAAAACCATAACAGTAGTGGGACATAAAACCAATAGCGTTCTTATTCTCTTTGTTTAATTTTCAGCATATGCATTTATGTATGATTTTCTGATGTCATTATCATCATCATTTGTTACTTCTATGCTGTTATATCGTCATCATCTTGGTGAGTCATTCTCACCATCATATTACTGAGATTATGTACTACATCGGTTTATCTGTTCAGTTGTTCAACATTGTCATAGGTTAATCATGCATCCACATTTTGTAGATTTATATAACTTAAGTGGAGCATCCATTATTCCATCGTTTACTTCTCACTTCATTCATAGACCTTTAATGGAATATATATTTAGTATTTTTGTTAGTTTACTCTGTCATTTCTATCAGTGTGCAAAACAATTTTTGCTGAATCTCTGTATATATTTCTCTTCCTGTGGTAGTGGTAATTGTGTAGTGAATGTTTGTAGAATGAAATGTTGTTTCTTAAATGTGTGCTTGCTTTGTTAAATTGCTACTTTCACCATGAACTCCTTCACTATTTTTTGTGATGCAGTGTTTCTACAATCCTTGTAGATACACAATGTACCCTGTCCCATAATTTGTACCTTCTCGTTGCATTATTGAAGCATTAAATAAGTCATGTTTTATGTGTAAACTTCAATGTTCAAACAGTAAAATAATTACTTTATGCATTGCATTTGTGTACCAGTATCCCACCAGAGATAAGAACACAGTAATTATTACTATTACCATACAGATAGTGGAGTTACATAATAATTTTTAAATTAAATAATACAGTATTATGCTCGCCCTCTGGTCGCTTCTTTGAGTCATGCTAGTCTCGGCTTGCTATACTGTGTGATACTGATTTCCTCATGTTTAGCCTTTTATTTACACAAAAGGCCTGTATTATTGCAGCTGAATATTTATATGTTTGTTTGGTCATCAGCCCAGAGGCTGGTTGGATCCTCAAATAGCACCACCTAAGGCTATGCAGCTATGAAAACCACAAAAACCAATGGCAGTACCAAAATGAGGTGTACTAGGCAGGACAAGAAGTGAAGTAGTTGGCCATTCCTTTCCTCACTGGGCCATTGTAGCACAACTAACCCTATGCGCAACACCTTTCACAACCCTCAGACGCACTGGTTGTGCTCTGAATGTCATTATTCGGCACCACCCATATCCCAGCAGCTTCCATATTGTCACAGCCATGGATGAGACTGGGACTTCGGTGGAAGCTACACTTTGCTCTGGCCTACACCAAGAGATGGATGCAAAAGTACTGCATCTGTCTAGAAATGACAGCAGGCAGAATATTTATGTATATATATCATAAATTAATCCAAAACAGTTATACCGTACTTAAAACTGAATTTGTGGATCAAGAACACTTGTTCGGGGATTTACATTTACACCATAGATGTTGATTCTTTGAATCATAATTGAGTCTCTAAGGACAAGAACAGGATGTCTTAGATGTCCTTCATGGACAGCTGGAACCACCTCCATGTATCAGCGAAAAAGCGAGGGAGATACGGTGCTGCGTGTTCCAGTCATCAGCCACATAACCTCAGACACCCAAAGATGGCTTTGTAAAAGCGAATACTCTACTCATATATTAGTTTCTTTTCTTGACTGACCTTCTCTGGCTGACCCCTGTAGTGTTTGAAACAGACACTTGAATCTATTACTATTATTATTATTTATCGATACGGCCACCTGTGAGCCACATTTACACACTCTTCCTTCTGTCATGCAGACTGATACCCTTCTCTTTACACTCTCGCCAAAGATTCTTGAGTCTTTGACTTCTTCTTACTCGCTCTTCCACCGAGATGTTCCGTGGCTTCGCATGTTGCTCTTCATTCCTGCAACCTTCTTCCTAAATGATGTCCTTTCTTTTATATCCTCCTCCTTGTTACCTATTTCTGTGTAAGCCATCCTGGTTGTTTTTTCCACTTTTCCTGCAGAAGAAGTATCCGGTTGGCCAATCTCTCAGGGTTCATTCTTTTGATATGCCCATAAAACATCAGTCTCCTTTTTCTCATCACAGTCATGATTCTTTCTACTGTCTTGTAGAGCTCCAAATTCGATCTTAACCGGAATGTGTTTGGGTCACTCATCGACTTTCTTGGGTATAAGATTTTTCATAAGAATCTTCTTTCTCTTTTTTCAAGGACTGGGTCAGCCATCCTCGTCAAGGTTTCCGCTGTATAAAGGCACTCCGTTCTAACCACTGTGCAGTAATGTTTTAACTTGGCCTGAATTGAGAGGGTCTTGGACTTACAGGTGTCATGACATAGTCTGAATGCCAGCTCCATCCTTCTCACCCTCTCCTTTAATCTGTCCTTTTCATCTCCATTGAGGGTGAGTATTTCTCCCAGGTATTTACATTTTTGCACATGCTGAATATCCCCATATAGTGTAACAAGTCTGTCCATGTCGCCTTTTTTTTTTTTTTTTATAGAATCCATGAATGCTGTTTTTTTCGAAGGAGATTCTTAATGCTGTTTTGACTGCAACATTTTGTAGTTCTTCAACTTGTTTCTTGGCTGTTTGACGGTTGTCTGTAATAAGAACGACATCGTCGGCAAAGAAAAGGCAGTCCAACATCATCGCATTTTTTTTCACAACCTATCTTTACCCCCTTCTTCATTCCATTTTCAGTCATTCTTAACCTCCATTTCCTAATAACTTTTTCTAAAATGCAATTAAAGAGCAGTGGAGAAAGGCAGTCTCCTTGCCACAAACCCGTTTTTATCTCAAACAGATTTGAAAGTTCGTCCATAAATTTGACTTGAGAAAAGGTGTTTGTAAGAGATTGTCGAATTATGGCCAGAAATTTCTCATCCACTCCAAACTCTTGCAGAACGTTCATGAGCACTCTACCGTCTATGGAATTATATCCCTTTTTGAAATCAATGAAGGTTATGATTGTCCTCTTCTGATTTCTCATTGATCTTATTTTTTAAGTGATTTTAGAACATAAATCTGCTCAGCACATGAACGCTCTTTCCTGATGCTTTGGATAAGATTTTGTATGCTATAAGAAGGAGGGAGATACCTCTGTAATTGTTGACGTTAGTATGGTCCCCTTTTTTGTGTAAGGGATAAATGAGTGCATTCTTCCAATCACTTGGTATTTCTTCTTTTTCCAAAATAAAAGCGAATAATTCCTCTATTTTTTCCACTATAATTTCACCTGCAAATTTGAGTAACTCTGCAGTAATTTAATCTTTCCCAGGAGCTTTGGTGTTTTTTAATTGCTTAATGATGTCCCTAATTTCTTCCTTATTTGCTGGTAATGAATCCTTCAACTTGAATTGATGCTCTCCAAACAGCAATCCATCTCCAGGAGGTTCACAATTCAGAAGATTCTGGAAATAGTTGGCCAGATACTCGCAATTCTTCTTGTCACCAATAATGAGTCCCTTGTTCACTTTTAAAACATAGATTACCAAGGGAGAATTTTTTGATTTTGTTTTTAAACCTTCTATAGAAATCTCTTGTGTTGTTTCTCTTGAAATCTTCTTCTATGTTGTGCAGCTGTTCTTTCTCATACTTTCTTTTCATATTCCAAAGAAATTTTGCTGTGTTTTTCCGCTGTTCCTTGACGTCTTCGACATTCCTGTGATGAGTACACCATTTATTCCACGCTTTAGACCTTTCCCGTAAGGCTACTTCACAATCGTCATTCCACCATGGATGTTTCTTCTTTTTAGCTATCATTATAGTCTTTTCAGCTGCTTCTTGAATCCTCCTTGCTATTTCATCCCAGTTCGAAGATTCCAAGACCTCAAGCTCTCGTTGATAGATCTTGACAATCTCTTGTTTTATCTTGAGTTCATCAGTACGATATCTCTTGATTTTGGGTGAAGGTCTTTTGAAGGAATTAGGAATAAACCTTATCTTGACTCTAACGAGGTAGTGGTCAGAATCTATGTTTGCACCTTTCTGCACTTTAACGTTCAAAATCTCTGCCGGGTTCGATGTGGCTACATGGTCTATTTGGAACTCCCCTAACATGGTATTTGGTGAATGCCATCTCATTAATTTCTTCCTTTCTTTCTTGAATTGGGTGGACATTAACTTGAGGTTGAATGCTTCACACACTTCAATAAGCCTTTTGCCATTTCTATTGGTTCTTATAATGTATTTTCTTTCCTTGCCAACTTGAGCATTAAAATCACCCATTAATATTTTAATCATGTGTTCCAGAGTTTCCAGCAACTCTTTTTCCAGGAGAGACCAGAATTCTTCGACTTTATCTGGATTTTTCTTGTTGTCCTTATTAATAGGTGCATACCCATTGAAGATTGGATATTATTTGTTTCCACTCTTCAAGGTTAAGATGGAAAATGTAGGGGAAGGTGATCGAAAATCAATGATCGCGTCTATAATTGAACTGAGAACAAAAAATGCTGTTCCTAGAATTGAAGGTGATTTTCTTTTATAACCAGTTTTATATTCCCTGATCGCTGGTTGTCCCTTTATTATCTTGTACTTGCCCATCATAGATACAGTACTTCATTTTATGGGAATCTTGTTTCCTGTACAGCGAGTAGCTTGATCTGATATCTCTCCAGTTCTGCTGTAAGATTTTCTGGGCCCATGGGTTTTTCTGGCTTATTTCTTTCAAAGCAGTATTAACTTCGGTGACACTGATTTGTTCAATGGCTTCAGTGCTTGGGAATGATAAGTGGGGGAACACCTTAGTTAAGATTTTCTTGAAGGAGCTTAAAACAGTACAGTTGAAATTGGATTAAATGTAACTTAGTTGTGCACAGTTCTGAATTAAGTATAGATTTTTACAAGTCATGGTGAAGCAGCACTATATTACATATAATATTTTTCCAAGTTATAAGTAAATGATTAACTTTCAATATAGAATGATTCTAATATCTTGTAATAATAAATGATTAACATTTAATTCACATTTATGCATAACATATTTTTGATTGCATTACTCTTCTATCAGATGAATATGGAGGGACAGACACCAACCGACTGGCAGCGGAATCACAGTACTCAATTTTAAAAAGAAAGGAATCCTACCAACCATGTTAATTATCAACTGATTTGACTTCTGAGCTATACTACAGAGTTCTTCAAATCCATTCTCTAAAGACGGATTTGCAAGCTGGTCAGAATTATTTAAAAAAGAAAGCAATGAAGCTGGATTTGTGAAAAATTGCAGCATAACCAATGCGAACCATCCTGCATAGTTCATATTTGAAAAATGCTGTGAGAAGTACGAGCTGTTACATCTCTTTCTTGGATCTCAAGAAGGCCTTCAATTGTGTACCACATGATCTACTATTTTTTTTTTTTTTTTTGTCTTCTACTTTGAAAGCACAGTTTCATAAAATTGTTTGTCAATTGGGTGTAGCTGTTTTGTATAGTGACAAAAAGCTACATTTAAGTCTGTCTGGAGTGCCTGATAACATTTGATTACTGACAGTGTCCATAAGAGCTCATCCATATCACTGCTTAGGTTCATTCTTGTAATGAACACTGCTATGACAGACTTACACCAATGAATACCATGGATCTTTCTCTCTGCTGATGTCATATTAGTCACAAACATTTTGGCCAGCCTGAGTGGCTCAGACAGTTGAAGCACTGGCCTTCTGACCCCCCAACTTGGCAGGTTCGATTCTGGCTCAGTCCGTTGGTATTTGAAGGTGCTCAAATACGTCAGCCTCATGTCAGTAAATTTATTGGCACGTAAAAGAACTCCTGCAGTACAAAATTCTGTCAAAAGGTAGTTAGTGGTACATAAAAGCAATAACTTCTTTTTTTTTTTTTTTTTTTTTGAAACCAAACATTAAATTCTCCAAACTCAACATCTTCATATAATTTTTGGTTCGTGCCTCCCCAAGGTTCGGCTGGATAGCCTCTGGGAAATCGGAGATTTCCAGAAGTGAACTAAATCGGAATTGCTCTGCGGTTAACAACCGTAGTTGTAAATCAGAGGTTGTTCCACTCAAGGCTGACTACCTTCTGAACTCAATTATGGAAAAGTCTTTTAGAAAAAGAATTCCACCGTTGTGCTCAGCAAGAAAGCAGAAGGAGGTTACATCAGATTTGATGGATAGCCACCTAAAAGACAGCAAGGAGTCGGAGCGTTTGCAATCACCTGAACATATATCAGAAGATAAGAACAGGATCAAGCATAACCAAATCAACTACATTGCGACACACAAATTTAACTCTAAAGTAATTCAACCCCCCTACATTAATGTTGAAAAGTGAAGATGGAAAAATGATGCCTAGTAATAAGGAAAATACTGAAATTATGGCAAAAGCATTCAATAAACTTTTGAACTGCAAAATGTCCAAAGAACTTTTTAAAATGAACACATACACCACAGTATAAACCAAACCTGAATACTGTACCCAAACCCCCCAACATTCCAAGAGGTGGAAACAGCAGTCGAGGATAATGAAAAACTACAAGGCATGCAGAGAAGATCCAAGTTTTTGCAGAAATGTGCCAGTGACACAGTTCAAATCTCCCTACACAGGCTCTATCAAAAATATGGACAACAGAACATTTTCTCAAACACTGGACAAAAGCTATCATCCACTTGCTTCAAGAAAAAAGGAGATAAGAGTAATCCAGATAACTGTATGGTAGAATTAAAAAACAATTAGAGCAAGAATTAGGTGAATATCAGGGAGACTGCAGACCTTGGAGAAGTTGTGGAGAACAAATCATGTTAAAATAGTTATGGCATATTACAGGAAACAAAACAAACCTCTCGCAATTATGTTTGTAGACTTTAAGAAGGTGTATGACTGTATTCATAGACTGTCAATATTGAAAATATTAAGAAATTTTGGGCTGCACCTGAAACTAATCAAATTGATTGAACTCACCTTAACCAACACACAATCAAAAGTCAAGTTCAGAGAGGAATTTTCTAAGCCTTTCCTCATAAAAACTGGTTTAAGACAGGGAGATTGTTTGTCACCACTGCTATTCTGCTGTGCTTTGGAATGTATAATGAGGAAATGGTATAAGGATAATCCAAAAAACATCAAATTTGGAAGGTCAAAAGACAACATAACAAATTGTCTGGGATTTGCTGATGACCTTGCACTCCTGTCTAATAATATTCAGGGAACTCAACAACAAATTAAATCACTACGGGAAATAGCACAAAAAATTGGCCTCAAAATATCCTTTAGGAAAACAGAAATCATGTTAACCGACCCACCACTCGCAAAGAAAATCCAAGTAGGAGAACAGGAAATCAAAATCGTAGACAAATTAAAATACTTAAGTGAAATTATAACATACATTAACAAAAAGCAAACATGGAATAACAGAATAAACAAATTAACCAAAGCTCAATATGTCACCAAGAACACATACAACAAAAAAGACCTCTCAATAGCCACAAAATTAAAGCATTATAGAACAGTCATACAACCAGAAATAACAAACGCTAGTGAAAACATTTTCAAAACAACTAATACTGCAGCAATAGAGAAAGAAGAATAATCAGAACATGTATAAACAAAAAATAGCAAGATACTGGAGACTAGTTTCCAATGAAAGAGTCTACAAAGGAATAGAACTGGTAATGAGCACTATCAGAAAAAAATTAATCTCATTCTTTGGCCACCTAATTAGAACACCCAAAAATAGAATCAGCAGGAGAATAGAAAAACTGTGGAACAGTAAGAGTAATATTAAGTGTATTACAGAAATCAAAGAAGATATGAAGATATGATCACAGTAGAGGATTTATAAAACAAGACCCACAGAATCAAGACACTCAAAAACGTATATACCAGACTACAGACCAAAATCAACAGACAAACCATGGGAAGAGTGATTTCAGACAAGGAGAGAAAATCAAGATCTGAGAGAATGAAGTAGTACTGGGCTGAGAGACAATCGAAAAGTCCATTGTATAATTGACTAAAGTGGTCCTATGAAGGCCATCAAATGTAAAATAAATAAATAAATGAATAAATATTATTATCTTTATTATTTACAAACATTATGCTTTATCTCCACTCTCAAACCCAAGAATGTAACAATCAATTGGCACAATATGAGCTGTAACTTAATTAAAGGAAAACCAAATATATGGCATCAGACCTACAAGGAATCAGATATTCCAAGTTCATGACAAGGACCTGCCAGGAGTTTAGTATTTCACCTCTACAATTGGTGATGATGACCAACATATCAGTGAGGTGAATACAACTATTGCAACCTGTATGGAGTTGTGCACTATGACAGGAATCACGTCTGATTGCTGGATGAAAACCTTCTTCAAATCAAAGATTCTTCCTGGTGCACTCTACATTATACAATGTTGACTGACTACCCCCAAGGTGGAATATTGACTAAGTTTCAAAGTGACAAAGCACTTGCTTTCTGTGCTCAAGGTGGCAGGTTCAGTCCCGCCTCAGTCTGCTGGTATTCGACGATGATCAAACACGCCAGCCTCATGTTGATACAATAGGTGTACCAGCATGTAATCAGACTCTTGCAAAATAAAATTTCCAGCACCTCGATCTCTCTCAAAAGTGTAAAACAGTATTATTACTTCTTTTATTTTATCAAGAAAATATATAAACATGGGAGAACAAAATTAGATTATGGATACAGTCCTGTCATTTTACCTCATAACCATGTACTTTGGCCAACATTGGGTATTTAGAAAAAATGGCCTGGAGGCTTTGCCTTAAATTATTAGATGAAGCAGTTATTTAAGCTAAGTTTTTTCTCCTCTTTTATCTCTGACCATAGTTACTGTATGCAAGGAAGCAGTGCGTTTGTTGATTGTCCGGAGAGTGAGGTTACTGTAAAAATGCTACCGCCACCAGTCCCTAATTTCCTGTCTTTGACAATACCATTGAAGTGCCGTTGAAATCTTTGTTGTTTATGGGTTGTTTGGAATAAGCCAATGCAAATTCCTAAGGCTTCTGCAAGCAGTAACAGTATAGGGTTTAAAACGTCTGTGCAAAGTAATTTTATTGGATTTTACATTTTCAAATAAAGTGGGCATTTCATATTCATTATTTTTATTTTGCTTTAAGGGGATGATTTTTATTGTATTAAGAGACAAAACAATGAACTTTTAATGACATTGACTGAAGGAGGAATAGTTTTGACCTCTTCAAGAATGAGGGAATTGGCTAAGGAAGGGGAAGGCTATGAAAGGCATGAAATTTGACCCTCTTGGCATTGCACACTTACTACTGGCAGGATCAGAAGGGATTAAAAAAAGAATAAAGGGGAGGATGACCGGAAAAGATGAAAAAAATATTCCTGGCACAATCAAGTGAAAACAGTGCCAGCCACAACTGGTGATTTGTTACTCCGGTTTATATCTCGCAGGTTATTTACATCTTGCTTATAATTGTCAGAGATGTACTTAACTTTATATTAGACATGAAGACAACTCTTTGTCTTCAGTTAATTTACAGATTGCATAGCATCCTTTAATTCAAATTCTTGCTTCGGCTACACATAAGCAAATTCTGTCTTTATCCAATTTACTCTTCATCTTTCAACTTCCTTTCCTTTTGATGTATTGTAAAAATCAGTGACTGCAATTTTGTGTGTATATGTTGCACCTTCTAAGCTGCTAGCACAGTAGAAAGATCATTTCACAGTTTCCAATTAACAGAACAGGTAGCATTTGTATATTATGCTTTGTCTCCTATTGTTGTGACTCAGTGTGTTCTGTATAGCTTTCCTTTAAATGTGTACCTTTCCATTTAAAGATATCTCACTCAGGAGTAAAATTAGTATCAGTATTGTCTATATTTATTGTCTGTGCATAGTTTGTTGTATACATTCATTTTCCCTTTGCCACAGTTTATATCATCATACTGTAAATTATTAAATGTGACAGTAATATAAAGTATTTTTTATTTCCTCAGTCTCAGTAGATGGCACTATTTCACAGCTTGTTTCTTGTAACACTTTCAGTGGACGTTTTTCTAAGTGGGATGAAAACAGGCAGTAAGTAGTACCCACTTGAATCTCATGATAGACAAGTATAGAATGTTTGTAGTCAAGATTTTTGAACTAACCCTAAGTTGTAGTGGAGTAGTGAAAGCAGTGCATCTTCTTGGTTAACTGTCTAAAGAGAGAAGGCAGAGTCTGGGTTTCCATTGTCCGTGTTTCCTATGAGCCTAGATCTCAGTTTACAACTAGATCTGGTGCTACATCTATATATTTTCCTTCTGTGTTTTTATTTTTGATATTGTTGGATTAGTGGGAAGGCGAGCCTTTCAGTGTCGACCTGTGGGTGGTGAGAGAGTGACGGAGCTTTCTAGATCAAACAATGTTTACAATATCTAAAAGATATAAGAGCTGAAATGAGAATGTAATTAAACCTACAGAAATATTTTTCCTCAGACATCTTCAGATTCCTCAAAACACATCAAGCTAGAATATCATATTGGAAAATAACATGCAGCGTTATCATAGTACGAGTATATTTCCGAGCTTGTTAGAATACCTAGCTCTCAGAAGAGGGTGAAAGAACGCAGCATGTCAACAGGCTCAAGATTCATATGTAGTGTGTGCTTTGACCATCTGGTTGGTGATTCATTCAAATAGGACAACCCGTAGCTGACAAATGAAGCATGTTTGAAGACATTATGCTTCTGGAAGACTATTTGTCAGATTTTGAAAATAATTACACTGCTGAATTTATTACGACCATTACTCTAATGCTTGGTAGCCTGTCTGGTGGCCACTATCGTTACAGCGTCAAGTCAGTATGCTCTGACACCGTGGTTAGCCAGTTCGAGTCCTGTTGGTCATAAAAAAAAATTACTATGAGAATGTTGGCCAGCACGGTAGGAGAGGTGGTAGCATACAATTTCTAATCATTAGATTGCATGCCAAAAGCCTGGATTTAATTCCAAACCTCTCCGCAGTGCGTATATGGAGTGACGGCATATGACATTGTGGAAGGTGATTCATCCATCAGATGAGGACGTAAAGCCTTGAGCAGACCCCTTGGTGCTATTCGACAGGAGTAAGCTATGTGCCGGCACCAGATTTCACCCTCTTCCTTCTTACTTTCATATATCACCTCATTCATTTCATCTCAATAGCTCCGATGAGGTAGACGTCAGGAAATTCATCCAGTCATAAGAACTTGGTATGAAGATTCATCTCACTTATATACAACCCCGCAGTGAAACAGGTCAAGGGTTGGACATATATACATTAATCTAATGCTAGGTGTAGAAGATAGTGTAGTTCCTCTTAAAAAAAAAAAAAAAAAAAGCAAAGTTAGTATCATCTCGGCAGCTATTGACACTCAAGTAAAGTACTTCATGGTCAATTACAGGCCCCTTAGTAACATTAGGCTACTATAAATAAAAACAGATTGTCGATATTTTTAATGATTTACAAGTTATTTAAGGTGAATATTTTAGCTGAATAACCCTGTATTATTTGACTAGTTCAAAATGCAATGTGATTTTCATTAGATTTTCTCAAAGTAGCTGTATAATCCAAGTTTGTAAAAGTTACAGAATTGACTCAAATTCTATTTCATGGCATTTTGAATACAAGGTTTAAAAGTATGTGAAATGACAAACATGCTTGTTTGCTGCTTTTTCTTTGCATGTGATATTTTCATATACATGCTTATTTCTGCTTTAAAATCTGGATGTGAACAGCAACTATGCATCCTAGGTTATATTTTTACTTAGCATGATTTGGCTTATTAATCTGTCTAATATTGCTCGAACCTAATGGTGCCCAGTTTCAAGACATCAAAGCCATTTTTATAGAGAGTGTAATTCCAGTCCTAAACACTTGATTGTGACTTACACAATTGATTGGATTAAATAATAGCCATGACATCTACCATTCTTAGTGTTTTAAGAATTTATCATTACATCATTGTTTTATTGACAGTACTTAATTAAATTACTAATTACTGATTCAGCTGTAGCAAAAAAGACTGAAGCAAAGGTGAACAAAGATTTGAAACAGATCACCTGGTGTACATATAAACCAAACTCCATGGTGCACAATAGATAGGATTGCCAGAATTCTGGACCCAAAAATATGGACATTTCTATTTTTCCCAAATACTGGAAAATTATTTTTAGGAAAATCATAACAATGGATTATTACTATCTAATTAACAGTGTAACAACACTATAAATGAAAAGACAACCAGTGAATTTAAAACTAATTTCATAACAACAGTGTATTTTAAATTGGTAGGCTAATTTGAGAAACTTATTTTACCATACATTGTATCAATTAAGAAGTTTTACTTTTACCTCAGTATATTTCTCTGATTAATATACCTGCTTTAAAAAAAAGTTTTCTTAAATGAAATAATAGAAATCTGCACATGAGTATTCTGAATTCACCTTAATTGGTAGCAAAGCCTTTACTTTATTCATTTGAAACCTATTTCTCTCAGGTGTCCAAACACTGCATCAAAGAAAACGCACTCTCTATAGGAGCAGAAGTACCTGGAAGACAGTAAAAAGTTTCAAAATTCTCTCCAAATTAATTATGTCCGTAGCCACTTCCAGCTTCAGCATTTTCTTTCATTTTTTAAGCACAAGACTCACAATCACTACTTCATCAAATAGTTTGTCAATCTTTGTGGCATGAATTTCACTATAAACCCTCAGTTTTTGCAACTTTATTCTTAAGAAATATATCCACTGTCTTGCTTACACTAGTTTAACAGCTTTGCAATGCTTCTGAGTTCCCATGGGCTTATTTATGTCTCTACGGCCACCAAATGCAATTGAAAATTGTGAATTTCAAACAGTGCGCATAACCTCATCTTTATTCCCACTTTCATCATTTCTATTTCTCTTTATAAATGGATCTTCCTTTTTTTAACTCAGTTGAGAAACATATTTCCTCTTTGACAACCAACAACAATAAGAAACTTTATTCACGCTGTAAGCTTACACACAATGCCAGCCAATTATTATAAATATGCTTTGGCTTGGCATAGTTTAGGTAGTGAAGTGAAGGCAAGAGGCATAATGAACTCATTGCAAAGTTGTTAGAATACCGTTTTACAGAATATCTCAATACAGTATTTGCCTAAGTAGAACGAAATGAAAGAATTATGAACTTTGATGTTAAAAGACATTGTGACTGTCTTTATAGTGCCTATTGTGATATAACTTAGTAACTGAAATTGAAACTCAGTAATCTTTTGACTTCTGTTCTGTATCCTGATGTATCCAAACAAGAAAATATGGACATGTTGTCATTTTAAAAAAGTACGATACGGATACGGATACTGCCCTTAAAATACAAACTGTCCATACTAATTACAGACGTCTGGCAACCCTAACAACAGAACATCATAGAATTAGCCCTTAAGCCTTGTGTTCTGCCAGTTTTATTGTGTACCTTCATTAAATATGCAGTGTCCACCAGTGTGAAACTGGGTTATATTCTATGCCTTCATTTTTAATTAAATAGGCACAAGGGCCAATGACCTTCGATGTTAGGCCCCTTAAAACAACAAGCATCATCATCATCAAATAGGTACATTGCTTTTGCCAGGAAATTGCTCATTTAATGCAGCTACATGTCAACCATCATTGTGTTCCAATTCTGTTCTCGTCTTGTGTTGTTTTTAATTGAGTGATGAGGGGCATGATAGGAAAGTGTCATTGTCACTGGTTTCTCACTAATGCAGCCATGGTTTGAATCCTGGCTAATGCTTATGGGATTTTTTAAACAAAAGATCACATCCCTGTGATTCAGATCTTGCAAAACAACTTGATATCAACAGTCGCATAAAACTGCTGGCTTACTTCCTTTCTTAATCCAGCCCATCATTTTTCAATGTGTCTCCCTCAACCTTTCTTTCCTTTCATTTGTAATTACATTATTTGTTTTGGCATTCTTTCCTTGATATCTCTCTCTCTCTCTCTCTCTCTCTCTGTATTTGGTTATGTACTCAAAACTATATTTAGACTGCCCCTGTGGTACACTTCCCAATAGTGGACATCAACATGGGCTGATATACCCTTCACCTTTCTTTTTTTCACCACCAGTTGTCATTCATGTCTGCCTCTGTAGTGTAACAGTTTAACAGTTAGTGCTATTAGCTACCATCCTTGGAGGCAGGAGTTCGATTCCTTGTACTGCCAGAAATTTAAGAATGACAGGAGGGCTGGTACGTAGTTAAAATGTCATGTGCAGCTCCCCTGCTTATTAAGATACCCATCTCCTCTGCAATGTTTGCAATATACTGTCTGCTGTTGCTGTGAACCATTGCATCAATTTCCAGCACGTTGTCTTCTGTGGTCAGTACTGATAGCTTTCTTGTCCAATCGGTACCATACAAGCCTGTGCGGCTTTATTCGAATTGTTGACACCATTTCAGAATGGCTGGACAGACATTGCTTTTGATCTATAACTTTCCACAATTTCACAGTGAACCTTGATACAGTTGCAGTGTTTTGCCCGTAGAAAGCGAGAGGTGGTGGTGTACAGTTTCTAATTACTAGATTGCATGCCAAAAGCCTGGAATCAATTCCAGACCTATTCTCATTGTTCATATGGAATGAGGGCATTTGACACTCTTGATGGTGATTCGTCTGTCGGATGGAGATGTTGAGCTTTGAATGGAACCCTTGATGTTATTCGACAAGAGATGGCTCTGTGCTGACACCAGGATTCACCCTCTTCGTACCTCATCGTCACCACCACCACCACCACCACCACCACCACCATCATCATCATCATCATCTCCTCACACCCAGACGTGCAGGTTGCTCTTGTGCTTCAAATAGGAAGTCCTTCACCAGGTGAGCCAAACATGTCCTGAGACACTCCGGGAACTACAAGCCATACACTAAATAAAACAATATACCTGCATACTATGATGCATCTCTTACCAGTACTATGGCACAAGTGTCACTGCCGGCAGGTATGGACGTGTACTGTATTCAGACAATGCACCACACTTGTTGTGCATTACTCTTTGGTTTGGGAAGCATATCTTATATTTTTAATGTCTCTTATACATCAATAGAGAAATGTCCTGCTTCATGGTTGAATGGTCAGTATCTTGGTCTTTGGGCCTCGGGACCCCAATTTCAATTTCTGACTGGGTCATGGGATTTTGACTGTAAATGATTAATTCCACAAAATTTCAGCATCTCTCACATAATATGCAACACTACTCTCCATTACAATAATACACAACCAACACGGACAACAATGCAAATTATTAAGTGTCTACAAAGACCAGTACCCTGGGCTTGAGATAAAATTCCAAATTCTTTGCAATTATTTAAGAAAAGACTAGGTAAACAACAGATAGGGGACCTGCAACCTGGTGGACTGCCGTAAATGCAAATCAGTGATGATTAAATGATTAATTGAACTTCCCATAAACAGTAGATGCCGCCCACTCTCGTTGTAGGTTCTGCCATAGTAGGGCTCATCTAGCTGTAATAGTCATACAAAAGGTAACTATTACTTAGCCAATGGCCTGTAGATATTTTAACATAATGTAATCTACATGACTTTTTCTCACCTATACAGAGTGTTCCCAAAATGTGGAAAGTAGTCAGTGCATAGATAGTACACCCCAAAACAACACAAAATGCTATGGTCAATCGTTTAATTTATGTCTGTTTATGTTATCAGCTGGAATGGAGGGGATATTTCATATCTATTTTGGAGTCAGGAATTCTGTCTTAAAGTCTTGTATCATGTAATTTACCATCTAATCATTACAAGTTCAAAGATGTCTGTTCTTCCTCGATGGCAAAAATAAATGTAAGATTCTGTCAGTGATAGTGACATTCACAATTCCCAACACCAATTGAAAATACACTGTTCAGTAGCCTAAAAGCCATAAAACTTGTAACACGTCTTAGCACTTCTTGTACACAAATGTTGCTACAGTTACCCGAAGTAGGATGTACCAGGTAGTAGTGGGGGGGGGATATTCGATTCATTTTACTGAATCGATTCATTTGATTCCATTCACGTTACTGAATCGATACAGTGAGCCGATTCATGACTCATTAGAGTCATCGATCCTATTGGATCTGTGTAGTGTGTACTGTTAAGACAGCAGCAACAACATTCAGTGCCTGCTGCTGCCGTCTGGTCTTCATTCTATGGACTGCTTTCCTGTGCGTCATCTAGCTTTCAGATTCACGTTTGTCCTGCAGCTACTTCTTCACAACAAGGTTTTGGTGTTACAAAGCCTCCTCTCCCCCACAGAGACAACTACATTAAATAAGTATATAGAGTTAGATGAAAAATATTTGTACACACAATCATCAATGATCTGCATTTAGAGCTGTCGCGCAGGTGGGAGATTCCCTATCAGTTGCTTGCCTAATCTTTTCTTATGCGCGTAGAGGCGTGCGGCTGTGAGCTTGCATCCGGGAGATAGTAGGTTCGAATCCCACTATCGGCAGCCCTGAAAATGGTTTTCCGTGGTTTCCCATTTTCACACCAGGCAAATGCTGGGGCTGTACCTTAATTAAGGCCACGGCCGCTTCCTTCCAACTCCTAGGCCTTTCCTATCCCATCGTCGCCATAAGACCTATCTGTGTCGGTGCGACGTAAAGCCCCTAGCAAAAAAAAAAAAAATCCTTTCTTAAATGATTTCAAAGAACTTGGAAAATTCATTATATACTCGGGTAAGTACATACTGTAATACAAAATAAATAAGTTAAAAATTGAAACGCAGGATAAAATAGGTACTTCTGCAGTACTATACACGCTTATTACAACACAAAACTTACGTAGTTAATAATAATAATAATAATAATAATAATAATAATAACAACAACTAGCAGTTTCCTGCGGGCTCTGCCCACAATGTACAAAGCATGGTGTTGTTCGTTACTATCCTCACGGATGTATTTGCAAAGTTTTGAGTTAATGAAATAAAGCACATGCTCTGCTGTGGTAATAGAATGTCAACAAAACACTTGAAAATACATCACACAAAGAAATTGAATTAAACGTTCCTTGGAACAACACTACGCACCGAACTGTTAAAAAGTCCTTCAAAGATCTTCGTCATGGAGACAAATGTACTCAAACTTTTCTCAGAATCTACCAATTTAAGTAGTTATTACCTCAAAAGAAAGTGCTTGATCCACTGAGTGTTTTTAGAACAAAACAAACTGCGTACTTCAATTAGAACGAAAGATATGATTGCTTCAATGAGAAAAAATGAAAAAATTGAATGTGGACTCATAACTTTCCTCAGAATCAACCAATTTGAATAGTTAAGAGTGGAAATGAAAGAGCTTGATCCACTGACTGTTCTTAGGCTAAAATGAACTCCGTACCTTAATTAGACCAAAGATATGATTGCTTCAAAGAGACGAAAAATTGAAAAATCAAGTAATTTGAGGAAGGCGGAAGTTAAGTGATTTATAGTACCTGATGACAAATCTGTGCATGAATACCTTTCAGTTAAAAGAGAAATGAATGAAATCGACCGGATAGAATGGCCGGACTGACTGACTTTAGTTTTCATTAAAAAATTTGATATATAGATAATTGATATGACTCAAATTTTATACACTACCTTATGGTTTTCCACAGTTCTCTGAAAGTCACAACTCTATTATGTATACAGAATTAAATGTAAAAATACATGTGTCCACAATAAGTAGCCTCCATATTAAATATAAATCAAAGAAGTTGCTTTACGTTGCACTGACAGAGATAGGTCGTATGCCGACGATGAGATAGGAAAGGGCTAGAAGTGGGAAGGAAGCGGCCGTGGCCTTAATTAAGGTACAGCGCCAGCATGTACCTAGTGTGAAAATGGGAAACCACAAAAAAACCATCTTAACAGCTGACGATAGTAGGATTCGAACCCACCATCCCCCGAATGCGAGCTCATAGCTATGCGACCCTAAACACACGGCCAACTAGCTTGGTTGTCTTTGAAAATGTCCTTTGCTATCTGCAGAGGATTTTTTAAATTGTCATATTTTGTATAGGCTACCCAAGATGTACAGTAGCCAGTGGCGGCTCGTGGATATCAGCAATGGGGGGCGCGCCTTAGTTTCATAATTCCATAATATATCTCAAGTTCTTCAAACCATGTTATCAAAATACACACTTCGAACACTATACGGTGCAATGCATATGCAATTATTATTATTATTATTATTATTATTATTATTATTATTATTATTATTATTATTATTATTCGTGAATGGTCCCTTTCGGAACACACGAAGCTTTATTTATGATTTCGTTCACGGAGGATCCAGGATGCTTTCATCTGTTCACTAAAGATCCTCTTCCTTTCTTACGTCCACTTGGTACCTGCTCTTTTTGGTACTTCATTCTCTGGAGTAACTTCCCACTTGTCAATTTTCTTTCTATATATATTTCGATTCAAACTGTCTTCGGGTTGAATTTGTGCGTTCTTCATGTCCGCTTTTGTTTGTTGTATTATTATTATTATTATTATTATTATTATTATTATTATTATTATTATTATTATTATTATTATTAACATTTGCCTGTTCTTGTCCACGATCGAATTATGCTTACGAATAGTTTCACTGTAGTGATCACTCAAACAAGATACGACATTGACATTACCAAGCATTTCAGAGTCCATGGTACTATTGATATCACCCCTATGGTGATCCATTTATCTCCTTTCCTAGAACGGGTGAATAGCAGGCAAGGAATGCAGTAAAAGGTTTCTGAGATATCACTTCCACATATCCGCGCGTTCTTGTTATATACGTCAGGAGAATTAATTTGTCTTTGAAAAACCCTATTTTCATTTTCCTTGGTCTCCGTTTTTTTCAACGAGAAGTCTGGTGTAGGCCTACCACACTCCTTCAGTTCGACTTTCTTTTCGATAGAAAGAGAAGAAAACGTTAGTTCTTTAATATGTTCGACGGTAATCACACTGTACGAAGTGCAAACATAACACTACGCCTACATATAAGTCACAACCTTTCTCCTAATTTCACCTCGTCACAGTCACCTCACGAGATCATTCATCAACACACAGCTTAAACATCGCGCTCTCCAGTGAGTATCGCCAACATGAGTCAAGTGCGAGGAGACAGTAGTTACAGTCGTTACTCGTTTCGTTAGTTAATAATCCTAAAAATTACAAGACTATTTTAAATATATGCCGGCACATTTAACTCAGGTAAGTGCGTCAGTAAAATAGTTCCTAGTTTTAGGATAGAAATGGCACAAACTGACCCCTGTTAAATAGAAATCAAATCAGTAATGTTTCGGGTAGGTTGGCTACAACGATAGGCCGCGGCAGAAACGCGCCCGAATCTCCGTTAGAACAGCACATTCCTGCTGTGCCTCTGATTGGCTCCCTCAAGGCCAGTCGAGCGAGACTCGGAGTGTTTGGTCCGCTATGAGAGAGCGCCCTCCTGCGCAGGGCCAGCAGCGCATCGGGCCGCAGTACAGTATAACTCGCGCCCTTGATAATAATCTTATAGTAAAATATTTCCCTTGTTAACATTTAAGATTAAAATTCCCAAACGAGCCGCCACTGACAGTAGCCCACTGGTTTACTGATTAAACATCTTTTTATTTAAGCTCTTGCATCAGTCGGCTCACTTACTCACTGTCCACATACACCGGTAATCTCGTGATTCGAATATTAAAGTGTTGTAGTCTAATAGTTTCATGTCCGTATTGATATTATACACAATTACAATGAAAAGGCTTCCACCTAATCAATACTTTATTTTATTTAATTTACAGGACCGGTTTCGACCTTTCTTAGGCCATCCTCAGCTGATCACACAATCTGATATTAACATACCATGTAATTATAAATACTAAATCTAACAAGGAATGTCACATGACAATAGCACCATCAAATTTGTTGTTTCTCATGATTAGGGACAATCATCGAATTGGAAACCTGAATTCGATATTTAAATTCACTATCAAAACATAATTTCAAAGTACCTAGCTTGTAAGTAGGTAGATAGGCTATTAGGTTATTCTATTTACCGTATTAGTTTAATCAGTCAGTATTTTTATAACTAGTTGACAATTAATTAAACTCGGCCTCTAGCCTGGCTGAGTGGCTCAGATGGTTGATGCGCTGGCCTTCTGGTCCCAACTTAGCAGGTTCGATCCTGCCTCAGTCCGGTGATATTTAAAGGTGCTCAAATACGTCAGCCTCATGTTGGTAGATTTACTGCCACATAAAAGAACTCCTGCGGGACTAAATTCGGGCACCTCGACGTCTCCGAAAACCATAAAAGTAGTTAGTGGGATGTAAAACCAATAACATTATTATTTAGCCTACCCTATGACTATGAGTCATGCTCGTGACCACTCAAAATTGTCTGTTTTATACTGGGAAGAACCGCTCTGTGTTCTCTCAGTTCATATGTCGCATCATTGAACAATACTTCCGAGGTTTATGTTATCAGCTGGAATGGAGGGGGATAGTGTAGTGTGATTGCTGTCTGGAAGACTGATTACCTCGGATCGAGTGGGGGAATTTCAGTTGCCTTGACAAAGAATAGTGCAATGTATTCGAAACGTTGGTAAACTGTATGGAATGTACAGAAAACAACAACACAGTTCAACCCAGAAAAAGTACGACATATGACGTATGTTCATAGGAATCTTTTGAGGTGTACTGTTACTTCCCACATTTTTTGGAACACTCTGTATAGCTTGACTTTTATGATCGAGTTTGCCACATCTCATATCAGGCAGCTACTCAGATGACCTCACATTGTATGTAAAACATGTCCCAACCCCTTAAATCATTATTCATTTCTGAATGAGCTGGTAGTCAAACTCAGGACCCCCCAGTTTAAGGGACAAGGATATTTCCCCAACTCTTCAACATTTTGTAGTGGAACAGAATGTGTTATGTTACACAGGAAGGCATTGTTTTGATGAAACTGTATAACATAGAACCTAATATTTATCTGACATCTAGAATTATTCCTATTCTTTTTAGCATTTGGAGCAATTTAAAATATTTATAGTATATTGTCCATTATACTTCTCATAACAAATCAGTGCCCTCGTTTGCTTCTTGTGAATGATCCTGCCATCCTTTTATGTCGTCTAGGTAAATCACTTTACCATCTATCAAGATCCTTAAATGTGGTTCACTTTGTTGTTGCGTGGTTGTAACACAGATTTGTTTTGCGGCTTCTGTGTGTTTGTGTTTAAGTGTTGTGTGGGATTATTGCGTGTCATTAGTGATAGACGTGTGATCACAATGCTTTGCGTTGCAGTTTGGTTTTTTTAAGTTACTGGGTATGGAGAATGGATTTTTCCAAAATGGTTTGGACCTTGTTTTGATTTGAAAGTGTGCAGGAATCAAATTCATCACTGAAGCAGAGCAAGTTCAGCAGCTCACTCGAGAACCTTGTATCATTAGGTCGTTTTGCTGTTCCTCAAGCCTGGACTCAGCAGCACCAGCGTAGCAGGTGAGGAAGAATGTGAAGAGTTATATCTTCGTTTGTCACGACTGTGCACAGGAAATTCGTCTTCGCACTCACGATTGTATTGCATAGTATGTGAAGCATCTCTGATTTGAATCAATGTGCAAAGAATATTACACTCTAAGACCTACTTTCAACATTGCTTTTTAATTCCTTGCTGCTTCCTGTTAAGTGGACAAGTGAGCACATTTTTTACTTTTCACAGATTTCAGTGTGAATTTTCAGCTATTTGTTTAATAGTGAGAGTGTGAACTGTTGATGATGAATTTCATTGCATCATATGATGTGTTGATTAATCCTTTCATTTAAAATGAAGTGTATGGTGGCATTTTTGAAAGTTTCAGGATGGCAAATTTTGAATTAGAATTTATGAAATACTAATTCTAGAGAGCTGATTCTGAATGTAGTGCTGGAGTTTTCCACATACATCTCCCGTTTCTTTTTATCACATCTGGATATCTGAGGTAAACTATCGTAAGTAACATTTCACTAACTTTACAAGAGAGCAGAAAGAAGCAGCTAAGGTGCTACCTTTAAGACAGGTTAAATCAACATTTCTGACTATGGGAAAATATTCTTAAGAGCCAATACGATAAGGAGTATGGCAGAACTATTGTATGATAACTTTTCATTGTTTATCACTGAGTTCTCCTTGCACATACGATAGTATCACTTAGCTTATCTTAATTCAGGCAAAACATACAAGAGTGTACCCATAAGAAGACAAGACCAAAACAAGTCACATATGTTAAAAACCTCGAAATCATCGTGTTTGCATTTGCGATAGTTTACCTCTGACGTCCAAATGAGACATTAAGTGTCCAGACATTTTATTCTTGTGAATTAATTTACTTTAGTGTGTTCTATGCAATACACATGTTTAAGCATGACATTTCTCCTTGGATATTTAATATAGAATGTATTTTTAAAATTTTTATTAGTCAGTTCAAACAAAGTTTCTTTTTATACTCATTTACTCATTTATTGAACCCACACAGGCCTTTGCCCAATACAGAGTTCAATTACATCATAGCCGGAGCCACCAACATCATATAGAAATTGAATGACAAAAAATAAGGGATCGTAATACATTGGGCATAAATGGCCAACGGTCAGCACACTACTGGAGTGCTGCTGGCACTGTGAGTGCATCACATCTACCCAAGATGATTACTGTACAACTATGCTCGGATTGTGTACCCCTCATGCAGTGACCATTTCCTGGCAGGGCCTGGTACGACAAGGCTACTTCCCTTAACACCATAGCCCAACCAGGAAATGCCCACTGCGCGCATGAATCTGATGCAAACCAGATGTACGTGATACCAGGATTTGCGAGGAAGCTTGCATGACTATCTAAAAAAAAATTTTTTTAAATTGTATATTAAAGGGATAGTAGTAGAATTCCTCCCAGACGTGCTAACTACTGAGAGGCTTGGTGTTAACCAATTAACTCAGAATTGTTACGTAGCCCGCTAAGGTTACGTCACATATAGGTATGAAGCTGCACTAAGTTGAACAGTAGCAGTATGCGACACTCGTCCTTGTCCCAGATTCACTTGCTTGAGTTTGCCAGTCAGGCTATACAACCCCACTCCTAGCAAACCCTGGCAAGGTCACATTTCCCACTGAGTGCACTGTCTCAATTGCTTACTCAGAGCAATTCTCTAGTCATTTAAATTCTTTCCAGATTGCATCTTACATAATAAGCCAAACACGCACTACATAATTCACATTCTCCTCTGGCTCACCGGCTAAATATTCTTCAATACAACTTTCTCATAAATTATCCTCCATGCTAATACCAAATCCACTACCTAACAATAACAACTTACTCATAATAAAATACACCTACCTTCATGAACCGTCAACTCCACCTCATTCTTGTATTCTCTCTGACCATAAACATACTTCCAAAATACATTTCACCAGTAATTCCACACTACATTTACTCAGTCTGCTGAGCTGTCCTACCTATTCTACCACACATGCACTGTACTACTTAAAGCTCCAACTTCATACTCAATTGCACAATAAGAAAACAATCCAATATTTCCAACTCTTCAACTAAATACTCTCCAAAACAAAATTACTCAACAACTCCTACACTAGAAATTAAATTTACCATACAGACATATATCACCATATACCAACTTAACTATAAACATACCTCCGAAACACACTTCACCATTAAATTCACTATACAAGCATCTACCACCAAGTACCATCAACTCCATCTCATTCACATCCTCTCTCTAATCGTAAACATACCACCAACACACACTTCACCATTAAATCCAGTAAACAAACATATCCACCCTATACCAACAGCTCCTCTACCTCCTTCTAAACCTCTCTCTTGCTCTTACCACATAATATATCTCAATCTATATACATTTCACCTACAACATCTATATATATATAATAAGAGTTTTGTCTGTACATTGCTCAGAATTTGAAAATAATGGTATTTCTGTATCGGTCATGTCCATAGTAACAAGAAAATGCACTTTTTACTTTTCCGTAATTTCTGTCTGTCTGTATGTATGTATGTACAAGCATCACGAGAAAACGGTTGAAGAGAATTTAATGAAAATCGGTATGTGAAGTCGGGGGATGAGCCTCTACAATCTAGGCTATAAATTATTTTACTCACGCTGAGTGAAATGGTAGTTTAGGGGAAGGCCTAAAATTGAATTCTCAACTATTTATATTATTAGTGGTCTAATGAAAATCGGTATGTGAAGTCGGGGGATGAGCCGCTACAATCTAGGCTATAAATCATTTTACTCACGCTGAGTGAAATGGTAGTTTAGGGGAAGACCTAAAATTGAATTCTCAACTATTTATGTTATTAGTGGTCGTATTTTAAAGAAAATGGGTATGCAAAGTTGGGGAATAAACTGCTACAATCTAGGCTATCAATAATTGTATTCACACTGAGAAAAATGGTAGTTTAGGGGAAGACCTAAAATTTCACTTCCCAAATATTGTTGTTATTAGTAGTCCTATCTTGATGAAAATCGGTATGCAAAGTCAGGAAATAAGTCGCTATAGTCTAGGCTGTAAATTATTTTATTCACGCTGAGTGAAATGGTAGTTTAGGGGAAGGCCTAAAATGTAATTCTCAAATATTTCTTATTAGAAGTGTAGTCGATGAATGCTAGATAACTAAGGTTATATAGTATTAAATTTCCTATTATTCATGTCTTATACATTGTTACCGTACTGGCTATGATCACCAAGATATTCATGAATTTGGATTTTTGTTACCAAGTCCATATCAGCGCCGAGTAACGAGAAAATCGGTAAACAGTATTTAATGAAAATCGGTATGTAAAGTCGGAGTTTACGGTATAAAATATTTTACAAATCACAGAGTCGAAAGAAAACTAAATGTGTAGGCCTACAATATAGAAAGCTCATAACATTGATCAACAATAACATTACATTGACCATTGTTTGTCGTGATGTGCTTTGTGCCTTCTGTTGCCCCTCATCTCCGGTAGATAGGATTACTGCTGCGTACAGAGTATTTGTTATTTTATCTCCGTCGCACCGACATAGATAGGTTTTTGGCGACGATGGGATAGGAAAGGGCTAGGAGTGCCTTAGGCCTTAATTAAGGTACAGGCCCAGCATTTGACTGGTGTGAAAGTGGGAAACCACGGAATACCATCTTCAGCGCTGCCGACAATGGAGTTCGAATCCACTATCTCTCGAATGCAAGCTCACAGCTGCGCACCACTAACCACACGGTCAACTCGCCCAGTCGGACAGAGTGTAACAGCCTGCCTGAATAATGATGGGAAGTAGCTGGGGAGTTAGATAACTTTCTTCTTTAGCATGCCATTCCCCTGGTTTATAAATTTTCTGATACTACTGGTACGTAACACACTGGATCATCATAGCATTGGGGCTATTCAGTCCAGGCACTGATTCGAATGAACAGTGTGCATATTTAGCGGAATAATGACAGATGAGTGTTCATGGCAATCTGCGGCCTGGTCATCCCATCTCTGGAACTTTGGACTATTAGATTGTCACCGCAATCTAACCACAGCACTGTTCATTAAAAGTGATAAGACGTGCGGCTTTCCATTTTATCGAGTATTTTATGTGATAGCATTGCTTTCAATCGCTATATTCATACTTACGTTTTTGTAATGACCTATGTTGATTTCAGTTAGGAAAACCACAAAGTCAGTCTTTCTGAGAATCCGGTAGCGAAGCACGGGTACATCAGCTAGTCACTAATAAATACACACATTTAAATACCTATCATTACACCAAATATTGACTTTTCTCCACCAATGAATTCTCTATACAAACCACCTCCTCCATGTACCATCCACTCCACCTCATTCTCATCCTCTCTCTAACCATAAACACACTCTAAATCACATTCCACCAATAATTTCATCATCCAAACACCAACCACAATGTAACTCCGAACTCATAAACATATTCACTTAACTACCATAACACCTTCACACTTTTCTCCACCATACCACCACATCTACCTAATAACACACTTACCGTAATAATCCATTTACACCACACCCAAACTCCACATTAAATTACAATTAACTGACTTCCTCACTCTTTGCTCACATTTAATACACTTACTAATGCTACTTAACTTGCAATTACCTCTTACCAAACATATACCCTGCCAAATCATGTTTAACATCACTCTACACTTCAATCATCTTTTAACTATATGTATATAGAACACAAGCCATTACAAATACCATTACCTAATACTATCACATTTTTCTCCAACATACCGCCACATCTACCTAATAATACACTTACTGTAACAATTCAGTTACACCACTCCCAAACTCCACATTAAATTACAATTAGATGACTTCCTCACTTTTTACTCACTTACAGTTAAAACACACCACCTCCTCGTATCGTTTTTCATTATTTCCTAGCTTACCTACTAATGCTACTTGACTTGTTGCTTCTCATTGATATGCCTTCATCCTTTTTACCTCTTACCCTTTCAATCAAAACATCATTGTTTTATATATGCCTAACAATCTAATTACACTGCTCCTAAACTCTTACAGTAAATATACCACTTCATTACTAATTGGAGTATATCAAGTTATATGACCATGTTCATTGCACTAAGTAGAGATGGGCTAAGTTCCAGTTGTTCCCATTCTGGAAAATATTGTTCCAAATAACAATCAAGGATTTAGAAGATAGGGAAATTAGAAAGCATCAACAAACTTGTGTATGCTAATAATGCTAAAATAAACAACTTTTCTGCTTTTTTTTTCACTGTATGAAAATAACTACATTTAAAATAATTGTTAGGATACATTCTAAAACTAATTCACAAATTGCAGTAGTTAGCGCATCAAAAGAAGCCATAAACCACAGTAAACCACATTAACAATGCATGTGGCTTAACGCAGTGAGAATTAATATGAATAAAAATTAACAATAATAAGTGCCGTGCAGACCATGGATTCACTGTCTGTGGAATTGCTGTCAAAGATGCACACATATTACAATTTCATATTTCACAGATTCCCTTTCCTGTTCCCTTGGTGCTCCACTGCTGTTCATTTCAGCCTGGGACTAGTTCCAAAGAACACTATAAACATTGCAGAGAACTAGCACTCAGCTTCTCCTGGAGGGGCAACAATCTGCCATCCATAGGAGCGTGCAAGGTACTCAAACACCTAGACCAGTTCAGTTGGAGTGCAGGTGATTTGGAACCCTGTTGTTTCGGAACAAAATGTTGCAGCATGCTGTTCATTTAAAGAATAGTCCGGTACGGATTCAAAATAACTATTGTGTAATTTTCTGCCCTTCTCTAACGCTAATAACCCAACAGTGAGAACACATACCTAGGATGTTATATATAAGAATGGAAGATCATCATCATCATCATCATCATCATCATCATCATCATCATCATCATCATCATCATCATCATCATTTCCCTTTATCCAGCTGTAGCCGGGTAGGGGCAAATATGGTTCCTCTCCACTTTCTTCGGTCTTTCCACCACTCCTCCTCCAACACTGTGTCCCAGTCCAGGTTTCTTTCTATAATGCTGCGTTGGATGGTATCCTTCCATCTCAGTCGTGGTCGTCCACGGCCTCTCCTTCCTTGGATTTGCATTTCCATCACCTTTTTTGGCATTCTTTTGTTGCTCATTCGCTTTATGTGCCCAATGGAAGATAGGGAATCATAATAATTACATGAGTGGTGTCACCATCTGTGTTACATCCTCTGGGTGTTACAAGTTCTATCTCTGTATCAGTTTGATGATTCTTCCTGATCTGATGCATATTATGAGTGGTTTGAGTTTCCTGGACACTGAATGCTGACTCTTCTTGATTTTGAGGATTGATGGCTTAATTTTGAATTATAAAGACTTTCATTGTCTTCTGTATCTCTTGTTTCACTTTGGGACTCATCCAATGGAGTTGTAAGGATGTTTAAATTGTGTGTTCAACTTCTTGATCCCTACGACCTGTTTCAAGAGTAGGATTCCTGGGTCAGTAGAATGGCTGATGAGAGTTCTAGATTTGGTTATTTTTACTATTTTGTTTATCTCAGATCTAATAAGCGGAACACGAAGTTCGTGTATCTTTTTATTAGATTTCAGTAAAGGGGCTCATGTCATCATTCTTCAAGTTTTAGTTTGAAAAATTTGTAATTTGGAAAGTGGAGTTTTAAGAATGAAGCACCAGGCCTCGCAACCATACAGCAGGACGGGCGTGATATATACTAGATAAATGTTTCTCTTAATATTGGAGTAGAGAAACTTACTATATAGCCAAGGTCTCAGGGCAGCCACGTGCCCCTATGCTCATTGCTGGGCCTGCTTTATATTATATCTCCGTTTTCTTTATAAAGATAGGTTTCATGAAAATTGCTCGTTAATAGAGTCCACAAAAGATTTCTTATCAGCCTGAGTTGTCTTATATATATATATATATATAAAATAAATCCTGGGAAGACTAGGAAGACCACAAAGCCCGAACAATCCCTTCAAAGAGACCTGAACGACGGACTGACTGAAGTTATCCTATGTGGTCATAAAAGAAGAAGAAGAAAATAAATATGAGACCGAGCAAGTAGGCCATGCGGTTAGGGTCGTGGAGCCGTGAGCTTGCATTCATTAGATAATGTGTACGAACCGCACACTTGGCAGCCCTGAAGACGGTTTTTCATTGTTTTCCCATTTTCACACCAGGCAAATGCTGGGGCTGTACGTTAATTAAGGCCATGACCACCTCCTTCCCACGCCTATCCCATCGTCACCATAAGATTTATCTGTGTCCGTGCAATGTAAAACAAATGGTTTAAAAAAAAAAATGTGATATGTAATATTTGTCCTGAATGAGTAAATTTACAATACCAATAAATTTTCCAGCTAACTCATTCCTGGTTCATTTCAGGTTCCCTATGGGAATCAACATCTATTTCATTTGATGGCCAGGCAGGCATCAATTTTTGGTAGTGAGACAAAGTCTCTCCTAGTACATTGACACTGCCGGTAGCTCCAAGTAACCTACGCAGTGGCCTCCACGGTATGCACTAGCCATGCGTCTTGGTGGGTGTGCTTTTAACCAAGTGATGAGCCCAACTTAGCACACTGAGGCGAAATGCTGGCAACCAGGAATGAGTTAGCTGGAAAATTTATAATGTGCAAAAACGGACCATTTATATTGGTATTATAATTTTACTCATTCAGGACAAATATTTCAGGTTCCCTATGGGAATCAACATCTATATCAAACGTGTAATGGTGCAAACTTTGGGCTGGGAAGACTTGGTAGTAAGGAGACACACAACTTGACTAAGCAGTATCTTCTGAAACTGTCGGTGGAGAAAAGTCTTGGAATGACATTGGTAAATCAATAAGCTTGAGTGGAATTTTTAAAAGTAGGGAATATACGGTTATACGCGTTATTTGGGTTGCCTGTCTCCGAAAAAATAAGAGGCTGGTGAACCACCCAGTATATATATGTATAGAGAGATTGTATAAGAGAGTTTGTATGTGAAAGAAAGAATGCATGAGATAAATAAATAAATAAATAAATAAATAAATAAATAAATAAAACTAACTTATTAAAATAGGATGTTTTGTCAATGTTTGAGACATCATCAGCTAATTAGCGAAAGACAAAATAATTGGGACAGGGATAATGTAAAACACTTGATGATTGAAGGGTGATTTGACTGGCAGATCAGTTAATGGTAATTGTTAAAATACATTACTGTGTTGAAAGTTAACATACAGGTGAGTTTAAAATATGTACAGTGAATACTGAATCCACATCTAAAACATGTGTTCAGAGCTTGAAAGCTAATTGCACACATTAGAAGATTTTATTTTAGTGTGTTTATCTTGGGGAAATTAATTTAGAGTATCTTATGGTTGAAGGTTGATCCCATTACAAGATGAGTTGTAGGGGGAACTTCCTTTGAAAAAATGCACTGACTGGGTACCAGGTTTTGCCAATATTTGTAAAAATAGGCCTAAAAGAAAAAATTGAGAAACTAGATTGTCAGAAAATTATGTGTCGTGGTTAAGAATCATGTGTAAGAGAGAGGCGCATCTTACTACTTACTCCGCTGGCCTTGTGTTGTTTGACTCTGCCTGTGTGCTCTGTCACCAACTGAGTTGTGTGTATGTAGGCCATATTCTTCAGATAGCGAGTGGGTAGGGGAAGGAATAAGGGGGCTTGAGTAAGTGCCTGCCTGGCCATCAGAGGATAAAGATGTTGATTCCCATAGGTATGCACTAGCCATGTGTCTTTTTAGGTGTGCTATTTACCAACTGATGAGCCCAACTTAGCACACTGGGGCAAAACACTGGTAACCAGGAATGAGTTAACTGGAAAATTTATAATGTCCAATAATGGACCAACTATATTGGTATTATAAATTTACTCATTCGGAACAAATATATCAGCTTCCCTATGGGAATCAACTTCTTTATGGCAAATGTGTCATCCACATAATGTGTCCAAAAAGAGATTTCATTAATAATTGTTAAGGAGTTTAGTTCTTTCTAAATGATCAATATAAATCTCTGCCATTATTCCTGAGGCTGGGGTATCCAAAGGTAGACCTTGTTTCTAGAAAAGACCGTTAAATGTACAATAATTATTGGATGTTACAAAATCTAAAATGGCTGTAAATTCATCTATTTCTTGCTTACTTAATTTTTATGTATGTGTAAGTTATCTTTAATTAATTTGATAGTTTTTGATACTGGTATGCTAGAGTACATTTTTTAAATATCAAATGATTATAATTTCTGGTGAGGTTGTGATGTTAGTTTTTTATTAGATGGCAAAACTCCACACAATTATTAACAGACCTGATGTTTTCAAAAGTGTAGTATATATATATATATTTTCAGAAAATGATGGATAAATCTAGAGGACTTATATGTTGGACTATTCCTAAAGTTGATAATAGGTCCTATTGGTACTCCTTCCTCATTAACTTTTGCTAATGCCTTCACTGTAGGAATGCTCAGATTCATATTGAAAAGTTTTTGTGCTTCTTGTTCACCAAGGATGAACAATGTGTGTTTGAGATTTCTGTACCTTAATTAAGGCCACAGCCGCTTCCTTCCAATTCCTAGGTCTTTCCTATCCCATCATCGCCATAAGACATATCTGTGTTGGTGCGACGTAAAGCAAATAGCAACAACAAAAAAAAAAGACTCCTGTTACTTGGATCTTTTTAAATTACTTTAAATGAATTTTCTGAGAAAAATGATTCATTTTTTCCATGTAGGTTTCTTTGTTCATAATACTAGTGGCATTTCCTTTGTTGGCTTTCTTTACGATTAAATCTTTGGCACTTATTTTTTGTTTCAAAGAATCAACGGTCTTTTTAGGAAATTGAGGGGTTATAAATTTACTTTTTTCTATTAGGTTAGAAAGTTTTTTCCAGACTGTGAATCTAATTTCATCCTGATTTTTTTAACGGTAATTTCTGAATAGCACCCTCTGCCTCGGCTGTAACAGTGATTGCATCCTTTAATTTACACAAACTAGGCCAATTGAATTTAGGCCCTTTTTCTAGAATATTAATTTCCGTGCTGTTGAGTGTCCGAAAGATTTATTACCTTATTTTAAAATTTTGTCTGTTCTGACTGAATGTCATTATTATACTTATTATTCAAAGATATGTTTTGCCAAGGTTTATAATGCAAATAAGTGTAAGTGTTTTTTATCTAATGTGACATGTTTTTTAGAAAATGTGCTAATTATCTTTTTGCTAGCTAATTTCTCAAAGGAGTTCCATTCTAACGGGACCAGCACAGACGAAGCGTTCAGATGTGCCCCATATATTATTATTATTATTATTATTATTATTATTATTATTATTATTATTATTATTATTATTATTATTATTATTATTGAATATCCAGTTACAAACCCTATTTTACAAGTAGTATATTAGGGCTATAGATAGTGAGACTAAGTTAATACATGGCAATTGAATTTAAAATGGAGATGACATAAATAAGGTGGAGAAATTTAACAAACACTTTATAACAGCATCTTCTCTGAAATACCACAGTGAGAGGTGCTTGGTATTCAATATTACAAATGTTTAAATGCATTAATAATTCATATCTACTCCTGTCAAAAATTGGACACTCAAATAAAAGATGAGGAACAGTTTGTGGCATTTCACAGGTACAGCTGTAGGGCTTCTGAATATTGATTCTAAACCTCTTGAAGTACGATCCAGACTTTCCATGGCCTGTCAGAAGCTGAGTTATAATATGTTCATGTTGCAATAACCTACTTTGTAGTCGGTCTCGAATATTTGGAAAGAACAAGCCCCTTATTAGCTGGCTGTTTGTGCTGGTGATCCATTGGTTGTGTATACTCTCTCAGTTCGTTTTTCACAAGAGACAGAGGGCACTTTTCCTATATCAAGAAAGCATCAGAAGAAATAGTAGCTGCTTTGGCATGTTCATCAGCTCTCTCATTT